>NW_026781846.1:900000-1196000 GCF_030144855.1 Hypanus sabinus | reverse complement strand
TTCAATTCATCAATAATTCCTGACAAGGCTCTGTCCAAACAATTTTTTCACCCTTCTTCAGGAGATTGGTCAATGGGAGAGCAAGATCAGCAAAGGTCTTACAGAACTTGAGATAATATCAGACCATTCACAAGAATCTTCTAAGTATCGTTTTACCGGTTGGAATAGGAACATCAGAAATTGCCTGGACTGTTGCCTGAACAGGAGCCAATCTGCCTTGACCTAAAACATAACCAAGATAGGTCACAGTGGCATGGCCAAATTCACTCTTAGCTAAATTAACTGTAAGGTTGGCCTTGGAAGGCCTTTCAAACAGCTTTTCCACTGCAGAGATATGGATTTCCCAAGTATCATTCCCCGTGACCAAATCAGCAATATAGACATCCGTGTGTTCTAAACCTTGAATTACAGAATTAATCATCCTCTGAAATGTTCCTAGAACATTTTTCTTTCCAAATGGCAGAACATTGCATTTATACAACACAAAAAAGTGCTACAAATGCACAGATTTCTCTAGCCTACCCTTTAATGGAACACACCAATACGGTTTTGACAGATCGCTTTTTGTAAGAAATTTAGCATTTCCAACCTTATTTATACAAACGTCCTCTCTAGGGATTGGTTAAGAACCTCTTTTTGTTGCAGCATTAACATTTCTGTAGTTAGGGTAAAACCTGATACTACCATGTGGTTTAGGTATCATGACATAAGATGGCTCCAATCTGAAGTAGCATCCTTAATAGTAGCATTTTCTAACACATACTCAATGTCTTGTTCAGCAATTTTTCATTCCTCAATATTCATGTGATATTAATGCTATTTTAATGGGTTTAGTATCACTGACATCTACATCTACTTCTCATCAAAGTTTTCCAAAATAGTTGAATTTGTCAATCAAAAAAAAAATAGGTATGGAAAAGCAGCAGATGTTACTTCAGCAACTGCTCCTTGCCCCTGCTTCGATGTTTGACACTCGCAAGTTCTTGCTCACAGTTCCAACTCTCTCACTCCTTCTTCCTCTGTTTAACTCTGAAAGTTCCCTCACAGCTAGTCATCCAGGCGGCTTAAAGTGACACACATTAATTGAAACCCATAGGGATCTAACAAATATTATGCCCCCAACCATAATTTTCTTTCAGGCACGAATCTGTGATGCCCGCAATAATATTCCTGCCGAACTCTCACTGCACTGCAAAATAATCTGTTTCTGACGTACACTACGTGAATTCAACTATGACACCCCCTGCCTTGTATTATTATTCTGTATTCCGTGCGTTTGTTGTCTAATAAATCATTGGCATACGTGTCTTAAAGTGAATCCATGAAGTGGAACGGGGATTGAGATCATTTGTTTTTCCCAAGTATTTGAAAATGGCAGGGATTTATGATTTTTCCGAAGTTGCTGCATGTTTTGGATTGTCCGGCAAGCTGAGCAGTCCACCTTTAATACTGAGACATCTCACACACACACACACACACACACACACACACACACACACACACACACACACACACACACACACACACACACACACACACACACACACACACACACACACACACACACACACACACACACACACACACACACACACACACACACACACACACCCCTCTCTTCATGGTCGACTGCTCAGCTCAGCCGGACAATCCAAAACATGCAGCAACTTTGAGAAAATCCTAAATCCCCACCATCCTGGTCAGCGAGCGTGCGTTTGTGTCTGTGTGTTTTTGTGTCCCCGCGTATGAGCTGTAATGGCAGTTACTGGGAACACTAGAGCACCAGTAAGTGAAAAATCTCTGACATCAGTTTTCATTCCTAGAAGCAGAGTGGGATTCGATTGTCATATGTAGCGAGATATTGCAAAAGCCGGTCGTCGTTATGACAGTCCGAGATGACTTGGAACACTATTATACCTAGGTGAAACAAAATTTAAAAAATACATATCTATTGCATTTCCAGCAGAATATTCAGTGAAGCAGATTAAGTGAAGTAGTTGGGGTTGACTGATAGATGAAGAATTTATTTCTAACGCACATGAGGTCCAATTGAGAGTCCAATAGCGAAAGGGATTTCGTGCACGATTTGAACAGTTTCAAGCCTGATGAAAGGTGGCGGTGTTCTGGTGGTAATGAGTGTGAAGAGAGAATTACCAAAGCCAGAGAGACAGCTGTTTCTTTTTTCATGAATAATGGGAAGTGCACGCAGAGTCAGGGCTAAAGGAGTGCTGCGATAGTGTAACTGCTATAGCGACACGAGGATAATTGGTCATTTAAAATGGCTGGTGATGAAGCTAGGGTTAAGATGGTGGCTTGCTGGGCGGTACGGCTGGATGAGCTGGGTAGGCCTATGGCATGCACGATCTTCAGATTATTAAAAGAAAAAAAAATAACTTTTCTGTAAATGGAAGGGAGGCTGTTTATCGTGACAGATATTTACAGCTCTCTGTAATTTCTTGCTGCTTTAGGTAGAGCAATAGTAGTCCAATTTGTTGTGTCTGCGCACAGATCGCATTTAGCAGTGTTTTCATAAGAAAACAATCGTGCTGGTCCCCAGAATTTTCCTTGGCTTCTGAAGTAGCCGTACCTTCTCCAGTGCGTGCACATAATGGAAGAGGACAGGGAAATTAGTTCAAAGTTGCTAAGTATACAGCAACGAAACAAGAACTCCCATAGAATAAATGATACAAAACAAGTAAATCCCGAAGCCTCTCCTTCCCCTGCCTTCGAACCAGCAGCAGCAGATGCATCGCCACCAGTTGCAATCGACGCCCGCGCTAGCAGGTTCACCTGTTCCGCCGGCCTCTGCACCAGGTACATCTCCCCACCATGTAATCAGCAGCAAAACCACAAAACGCCCAGAATCCAGATTCAGAGCGCACAGACGAGAACTTCGGTATCTCAGGCACTCACTCTCTCTCTCCCAGCGAGGAAAAGAGAGGTTGTTCCAGCAACAACGAAAATTGAGACCAGAAACCCGCTGTTCCGGGGCTACAATGCTCCATACGCTTCGCTAAGCCCCCAATCTTGAGAACCGGTAGGTACTCACTCACACAGTTGTGAGTGCATGGGGCGGGGCGATATTTAAGAGGCAGATAACACAGCTTTATCAGTATTAATGATAATTATTTCCCAGTATTAGGGATCATTAAGGGACACCAGCATTAACGATTATTATCTCCGAGATATTACTGCATATATTAACTAGTAGAGTTGGGTACAGTTTATGCATACAAAATGGTTAAATAATATAGGGAGAGGAGGGCGGTGCTGCACGATCTGTCTGTGCACATTGGGTGTCCAACCGCCCGATCTGTGAAGAAGGGGTGTCCTTATCTCTGATACCGACAGCAGATCATTTAGTAATGGAGCTTTACTGAATGGCCGTCAAACCCTGAGCGGATTTATTGTAAAGGTGTTATTTTATTCGTCTCTGCACGCAGTCATGCAACAAGAGCAGTCTGCTCTGTGATATTGGAGATTTAGCGCCATAGAGCTGTGTGGTCCCACGTTTCTGCAAATTGCATCAAATATAATAGGACGGGATCATCTCCGCAAAATCAGCTGCTTTCTCGCCGCAATTGTTGCGAAATCGCGTGAACAAGATATATATATATATATATATATATATTTCAATATTATTATTTTGAGAAACAGAAATCTTCACTATCATTAACGCTGACATTAGAGCGGTATCTGATATTTCAGGCACCTTTCTGATCACCATTGAGCATTGAAAAATATCAAAATCCTTTACCGCTCTGACTTTCATTGTGCCCCGTCTCACCGGTGCACCTCGTTCATTATTATCTTTCAGATCTGATGAAATAATAGACACACCACACAAAAGGTACCTCTAGTTGAACGTGCACCTTCTGTCAATTAAGGAAAGAAATGTAATGTCATTTTTCAGTGTAAATACTCTTTCCTTCACCCGGAGGCACGGAGCCACTCACGTGGCTCCCTCCAGCAAATCTAAGACGTCGCCGCGATCTACTCGGGATGTGGTTTTACTGTCTCAGCTCGAAGATATACTCCTACACTTGACCAACAAGTAATTGCTCAGGATTTATCTCTGTTTGACAATGCCTTTTTCTTAGTGTCATGACTAGTGCTTCATTCGTCTCCAGAGTTTTAATGAATGTAATTTACTGAAGTTGCTGGCCGGTGTCCAGCAACTGGGTGAACAACTCAGCGTCGAAGCGGATGGGCAGCCAAAGCGAGCGTCGTGGGTTCAGGGCCAGGGGCAAGCCAAGATCAGCGCAGTGATGGGCGAGTCAATCGGAAGGATGCTCATGAGCACAGGCCTTATGCGCGCCCTGACCAACCCGCCCCCACAGGGACGTTCGGGAAATCCCTTGGCGTTGAGTGGTGACAGACAAGCTCGGTGGTGAGCTAAGCTGCACACATTGAGTCCACACCGCCAAGTTGCTGCTGTGTTTGAACTTGCCAGATCTTACAAAGAATAGTCATCTCCGTCTACGGTTCGACGAGAGCGGCAGGCGTGCCGAAATCATTTGGAGGCCTTTCATATGGCGGGCTTCTCTGAGTGTCTGTGTCGCATGCACTGTCTGGATAATTGGCTAATTGTATCCATAATGGACCATGATAGAAAGCAGAATGCGACAGTGGCATTTTGTTTCTTCGGACTATAGGTCCATGACTAAGGATATGTTTCAGTCATTTGTGCTGGTTTTATTGTTTGCTGCCTTCTACATCAACGGTCAAAAGACCATATATCTGCTATCGTTCTATGGCCATATCTAACTTATTTGCCATGTCAGCCGTTGCTGCGGACAGTGGCCGCTCACCTGGAAGGCGTTATTTTTTAACGAGGACATATGTAAACCGCTGGTGTTGCTTGTACCTATAGAATCGATAAATAGATATAAACACAAATAATCTGTCGATGGAGAAACAGGATTTATTTCAATTTGACACTCTCTCCTCACACCCCATTGAATTCACATTCCTGCCGATCCCGTTGCCCTTACCGTCCGTTTACATTCCACGTACGGTGCATTATCTTCAAACGCTTCACAAAGAATGCACCTCTTAAACTGCCTTTAAATTATGTTATTGTAAATGACTGCACCTTTCCTGATTGTCCATTCCTTACGGATGCCATTTTTATTGTATTTTATACAAATCTGGGAAAACGACTGAGTGCATTCATCCTGTCGATACTCCCTCATTATCTTAGACACATCCATATGTTGACCCTTCATTCAAATAATAATGAAGGGTCAATATTGAATCAATAATGACAATATTGACAATAATGAATTCACCCAAACAATAATATTCTTGCTGTCCAACTTCTCTCACATTGGAATTACTTATCTCCTAGTAACACATTAATAAATCACTCCTGCTCCATATTCAGTGTAATACCATTTGTTCTATGGCTGGCCGGCTATAACTGAACACACCAATCCAACTGCAGCCTCTCTTGATGTTGCACTGCCGCTTTTAGGGAACTATAGACTTTCACTTCCTCCCTTCTACTGCAATCCCCAGGGCCAAACGTTTCATAGTGGATATTCTACATTGACTTTCCCAACTGCAGCATCTCCACCTCATTCGAATTGATCTCCATTTCACACACCTCGGCCCACTTACTCATCCGATCAAAGTTTCAGTGGAATTAGATAACACTCTTCACTGTCCCCATTATCGCCTATATCGGTAACAGCTGTACTATTAACATGTGGAACCACGTCTTGTATTAGCTCTTCCCACCACTGATTTAGAAAACAGAAAACTATAAACCCAGTATAAATACTTAAGGCATATCATCAGTCAGGATGCCTAGTCCGAAAAAAAAAAACATTCTTTCACAATCACACTCTGCTTTGTTCTTTGAGGCCAATTATATATCCATTCAGGTAATTCTCCCTATATTTTATGCCAGTTAACTGCTCAGTACAGCCTACCATATGAAAGGCCTCCACATGTACCGAACACGCCCACCGATCTGCCCTCGTCAGATGTAAACCGCGAAGACTATTCTGACCAGCTCTGGTGAATTCCAACGCAGCAGCAGCTTGTCTGTGTGGACTCCGGGTGTGCAGCCTGTGCTCCCTACCGAGCTTCACTTTCACCCTTCCTCATCACGGCCTCTGCCAGATTTCTCAGTTCGGTCAGGACACACATACGACCTGGGCACATGAGCATCATAGATTAACGCAGCGCGATTAACGTCCTTGCGGGCCTTACCTTGGCCCAGGTCCGTTTGCGCGATCTCACCCCTCATCAGACCAAACCACGAACGACTGCTCAGTCAACGCGCTACTGCACAGCTTTACCCGCCCATCCCAGTAGCCAGCCAGCGCCGGAGCGGATGTAAAACACTCAACATGGTCCACCCTACACTGGAATGCATATACGGAGAGAGTACAATGGATCTGCATCTGCCAGGTGACGAGTGGAAGAATACGACCATAACGCTGCTGGTCCCTACCAATGTTTGGAGGTGATTTTCGACTTTCCAACAGTCCAGCTGTTTTCCAAGCCTTCATGACAGAGAGCCCCCTCGCCTCAGACGGTTTCTCGTTTGGTTATAATCTACAGAACAACGGTCAGTCAGCATGAACAACTCAGCACGTGAACACGATTTTGCGCTGCCTTCCCGACTCCTACCCTAGAAATTTACACACCTCCTCTGCAACGGTATATGAACTTTTCTGCTCTTCATGGTTGTCGATCCCCGGCATTCTCTGCGAAGGTGTTTACGGTAGATGACCCGTCGGTCAAGGCCCTGGTGCTCCACCGCCGGAGGAGGGCACCAGCTGCTGCCATTCGAAACACCTTCGGCGCCCCCCAAACTACACGGGACTCAGGAACTTGTCTGAATGTCTACAGATGAATTGTGTACATCGATGAGAATTTCAAAATATGGATGTCTTAGGAAAGTATTTCAGTGAATTGCGAGATTACGACGGGACGTCATCAGTTTCATCATTTGAGGCTGCTGAAGCGACAACATTGTCATTAGGGTTAACGATGGTCAGTGGGATTAGTTATGATGCTGTCAGGCTGGCCAGCGTTGACATGATCATTTCAGCTCAGTGATGGTTCAAGGGTAGTAAGGAAAACATCAGTGTGGTCAGGGACAAGTTAGTAAAGCGCGGAAGTGCTTCTATGAACTATAAATCAGGCGTGTAGTCGTTCTGATGTTTCAGTATTACAGGGAATTCGTCTGCTGATGTCCAATCCAATCTCCAGTAGCACAAACAGATGACCGTGAGTGTGCCTAATGGAAAGATTTGCGGACAATCATTCGGCTGTGTTTCACGTCACTGCCCACATACAGTCATCTCTTTATTCTGTACCTTGCAAAGTTTTGTTTCATTCGAGCAATATTTACAAATTATTTCAAAATCTCTTTTGGAAACAAAAGCTGTATATTTTATTTTGCACAAACATAAAACTAAACGTATTCGTGCTTCTGCAAGTGCCGAAATATAACGTTTTAACTGCACCTCATCTTGACAGTAATTAATCTGATTAGTGATGTCCTATACTCCCTTGTTGTGATCACACTGTCCGATTGAAAATAAAATACATAAACATTTTTTGCAGCATTCAGCACTTTTTTCTTCAATAGTTATGTATGGTGAACGTTGGTTTCCGTGTACACTGGGCATTTTAACGATCATAATCACTCTTTTTTGCCTGGTATGAGACATCAGAGAATATCATATAGGTTGGGTAAAGGTGATGAAAGCTCGCCATTTTCAAGTTCCCCGGTGTCTTCCATTATCTGAAACTACTATTTTCGAAATTGAGGTTCTTTATCTGGAAAACCACGAAAGAATATTTGGATTTATTTTCGTGTGAATGGCTAAACGAAAGAGTATAACAAGACAAGCAAACAAATATCGTCGAATTTCATTTAGATATACGAAAATAATAACGTGCCCGTGCCTCGAAATATAAACACGACCCAATTTAGTGATAAAAGGAGTTAATATCTCTCCTTCATCATCGGCTCACCCCGATCAGAGTGCAAAATCAACAACAGCCGAAGTTCCACGCGCTTCTATTCCGCGGATGTTTCGGTCTCTTGTTGGTACATTATCAGATAATCTGCGAATTTCCCCGCTGCATGCTTTTCTCCAAACGCAGACCACATCACTTTTGCCCTTGTTCAATTCCACCTGCCAATTCTCAACCCGTTTCCCAGACAGTCAACATCATGCTCAAGCTTGCCTAACCTGTACAGGACGCCTCCAATTTTGGGACCGTCCGCATTTTTTCTGATCCACCTGTTAACATTATCCAACCAAATCATTGTTTAAGATGATAAATAACACCGGGACTGACCCCAATCCCAGCGGCACACTAGGCAAAGTCAACAAATCAACCATCCTCTCGCTGCTAATCCAGTGTTGGATCCAAATCAGTAGCTTTAGATTTCCATCACACAATTTCAGTCTGGATTTAATGCTTTGCATTTTACAGTATTTAATTCTGACTTCGTGGCAAAGAAAAGACCAGTCTGGAACTTGATATATCCAGATTTTAAATTCTCCGTCTGTTCAAAGCCAGTATTGATGAGTAAATGGTGGTAGAACTGTGGCAGCTCTGGCTAATGTCTTTAAAATTAAATAGACTGCACCGCAAGACACGGGTATCGGATAAAGTGGTCAAGTCTTTCACCAGGAGTAGTTCATTTCCTCATAGCGACCGGCCCATGTGTGTGTGCAGGAAAAGGACGTTCAGTAATCGGTCCACAAACCGCAGCTAATATCGTGTGGGCTCGTAACATTTTTATTATCGAGGGTCCCTGGAATATTGCTCTCGATCTCTTATATGCCTAGAAGAACATTCGTACAGCGTGCTTTATTGTGATACAGGTATCGGCTGTTACCTTTTCGTCTTTAAAATGTTTCCAAATGACCAGAACGATCGAAAGAAAAAATATTCTATTTCCCCCTTCAATAAAGCGTACTCCGTTTCACCTGCCGAGCTAATGTCCCGCCCTCACTGTCAGATGCGAATGTGCTTCGTCGATGTTACAAAATAAATCAGTTGAATTTCATCGTCCATGTTGATTGTTCCAGATGATTGTTTACGTTAGAAACGACGCTGTTTAGAAGATGTCCCATTTCAGCAGCAGAAGGCAAGTGTCTTGGAAAATTAAATTAGCAATGTTCATATTATCATTTGTTTAAAATGTTAATAGCTTGTAACATCCCCTGGGGAGACAATTTTACGGAACAGTGACAAAGTGAGAAAAACACTTTAATGTCAGTATTTGTTTAGCTGGTTGTGACTTATGTGGCTGACGTGGTAATCACCCTAATTTCCTCAGTGGAATTACTCTCACGTGCATATAACTCTGCAAAACCGATTACCAGCCCATATCACCAGTTGGAACTTTCCGTACAACTGAACGCTGCTTCTGATGGAAGATGGAACATCCAACAATTTACTACATCGTGGGCATTTTCTACCCTGCAATTGGAGTGATCGGTATCCCAGGTAAGTTACTGGAGCTTGTCACTCTATGTAAGATGCCGTCCTCTTGCTTTTGTTTCGCTGCACTGTTCGAACTTTTCTTAGCTCAGCTTCTACCCTCGTCTGAAACCTGTTTCAGGATTCAAGCATCTGATTTATTTTTTCAGTGTCCATACTTTTTGGATGTGATTTTTTTTCCTGTTTTGTCAAATACTTTGGTGCCAATATACTCAGAGTTTCATAGTTTAATCTTATCCGTCATTCTGAAGCGACAGTGGACAGTTTTGCAGATCGGCAGTTTTTTCAAATGATCGTCCAGTCGAATATCGACACATCGGTCTGCTCTGCCGAAAATCACTATGTTTTAACTTAGACATTGAAGCTCGTGAATTTCACTATATATAATCTCTTCAGCTCTTTCACCTCTAGTAATGGAAATGGTGTCGTTTACTGGAGCGATCGAGGGCTCACCAGTACGTGAGTAGTGGAAATCAGATGCCCGGCTCTAATCTGTCGGAAAGTCGCCAACCTATTGCCGCTCCAGTCCATTATCGTCCACCAGCCCGAGTGCGCCGACGGAGTCGGCATACATTGAATTTCTGCTTTTTGGTTCGAAAAGAAAACATATACTACTTATTATCGGAAGAATGGTAGGCATTCAGAGAGTTGCAGCTAACAATAATTCCGTATTTATTTTTCAAATTTATTGTAGTTAATTTAACGGCGATTGTGATCCTATCTCGGGGAAAATGCGGACTCTCCAAATGCATCACCCGTTACCTGGTCGGAATGGCAACAGCGGATCTGATGGTGGTTATAATTTTCGGCTTAGTGGAATGGACCAACAAGTTCTACATTTATTTTAGATCCCTGCTCATCACTCCTGTATGCGCTCTGACTGTTGTATTTAGAGTTATAACGAGGGACTGTTCTGTTTGGTTTACGGTCAGTTTTACCTTCGATCGTTTCATCGCAATATGTTGTCGAAAGCTACGGGAACGATACTGTACTGAGAGAACAGCAACGGTGGTTATCGTGATTGTGGTTATAGTGAGCTGCGTCAAATGTGTTCCGTATTACTTTGCCATTGAACCTTACGACATTATTGACAACATACCGTGGCATTGCGCCTTTACTTCTGAATACGCTACTTTACCCATGTGGAAAGGATACGAATTACTGGATAGCATTTTAACACCGTTGCTACCGATCTGTTTAATGCTGGTGTTCAATGCGTTAACAGTAAGATATATCATTGCGGCAAATAGAGTCCGCAGAGGGTTTCGGAACAGCAGTGACAATCAGAAGGATACCGAGGTGGAAAACCGCAGAAAATCGATGATTTTGTTGTTTGCAATATCCGCGAATTTCATATTATTTTGGTTGCCCTATGTAGTTCATTCCCTGACTTGGCAATCGCAAAACTATTCTTTTCAAAACAGATATTTGAGTTCCCCGGTATATACACTGCAGCAATTTGGGTACATTTTGCAAACTCTGAGTATGTGCACTAACACTTTTATCTATACATTGACACAGAGGAAATTCAGAGAAGAGCTCAAGAATGGAATGAAGTATGTATTTACCTTCAAAGGGCATCTGTGTATATAACGTCCAGGTCCAATTGCAATTCAGTGTATTTTTCAAACAAAACGGTTGAAAATGATTAGTTATGGCAAAGTAGTCACAAATTCAAACTATCATTTTGCTGTCCATTCTGAAATCCTAAAAATGGGTGGAAGATTGCATAGTTCATACAGTTCAAGTAGGAACCTGTGCAAATTGTTACATTCGTTGAATAAATTCCAAATTATCACAGAGACTTGACAATCATAAGGAGAGGAATGGCTTGTGGACTGACGGTGATTCCGATGTTTCAGAATAGACATTGTCGGGTGAATGGGAGTGCAAGGAGATCCTTGGAACAGCAGGGAAAGTACGATAATATCGCAGTTGACTTTGGTTGCTTAACTCAGTAAACTGGTGGTTGTATTTCAAGAGATATTTGCAAAGCAAACGTTTCGAAGGCAAGGATAACGGGAAGGGTTGTAGTAGACATTTCTCAATGGAGTGTCAAGCTACAGAAGATCGATTGCATTACCTACTCCCAAAATCTTCTGTCATCTCAGCCTTGCTAACAACAGCTTTTCACCATGCATCTGTGCATTTCAACAGATGTTACCTCTCCATCGTTCGTAATCTGATAAGGTCTTGTCGTAAATACAAATTCATATAGGCAGCAGTTGAGAAAAGCCCACTATTTATTGGAAATTTTAGAGGCGTCAGATTTTGCAGAATATCCAAGGTAAGCTCTGCATGGAACTATAGTACTGTGCATAGAGCCACTGAGATTTGTGCATACAGCCACTGGCATAAGCCAAGATGGAGTGGAAAGCGAGTTTATAAATCTGCTGGAAGCAGAGGATGTTGCGAATGGCGGAGGTGGAACGCCGCGTGAGCGTTGTGCAATTGGAGGCAGATCAGGAGTGCCGGAAGAGGTGGGAGGTGTGGGAGTTCCAACCAAATTAAAATCACATCCCAATCAACTTCCCTAGAAATTATGTTCTTGATTTATGGAACAGAGTTTCAGATTATAGAGTACGTTAGCAAAATGCAATACGATAGAAGAGCAGAATTAGGCCATTTTGCCCATCGAGTATGCGCCACCATTTCATCACTACTTATCCATTTCTCTTCTCAGACCCATTCTTCAGCATTACCCCCGGTGCCCACCAGTATCCCTTCATACACTGAACTATCAAGAAGATTTCCATATAACTATATTACAATTATAGTACGGAAACAGGCCATCTCGGCCCTTTTATTCCGTGCCGAACGCTGACTCTCACTGAGTCCCACCGACCTGCACTCAGCACATAACATTCCATTCCGTTCCTGTCCATACAGCTATCGACCTTTACTTTAAATGACAGTATCTAACATGCCTCTACCACTTCTACTGGAAGCTCTTTCCATACAGCTACCACTCTCAGAGTAAAGAGGCTCCCCCTCGAGTTACACCTAAACGTTTGCCCCCAAACTCTCAACTGATGTCCACTTGTTTGAATCTCCGCTACATCAATGGAAAAAGCCTATCCACGTCCACTCTATCTATCCCCCTGATAATGTTAAACACCTCTATCAAGTCCCCCCTCAACCTTCTACGCTCCAGCATATAAAGACTTATCTTGTTTAACCTTTCCCTGTAACTTAGGTGCTGAAGCCCAGGTAACATTCCAGTAAATCTCCTCTGTCCTCTGTCTATTTTGTTGATACTTTTCCTATAATTCGGTCAGCAGAACTGTACACAATGCTTCAAATTTGGCCTCACCAATGAGTTGTACAATTTTAACATTACATCCCAACTCTCCGCTCAATGTTTTGATTTATAAAGGCTAGTAAACCAAAAGATTTCTTCACCACCCTATCCACATGAGATTCGACATTTAGGGAACCATGCACCATTATTCCCAGATCACTCTGCTCTACTGCATTCCTCAATGCCCTAACGTTTACCATGTATGTCATATTTTGATTAGTCCTACCAAAATGTAGCACCTCAAACTTACCAGCATATACTCCATCTGCAATCTTTCAGACCACTCTTCTAACTGGCCTAAATCTTTCTGCAAGATCTGAAAACCTACTTCATTATCCACAACACCACTTACCTTATTATCATCTTCATACATACTAATCCAATTTACCTCCCCATCATCCAGATCATTAATGTATATGACAATCAACGTTGGACCCAGTACAGATCCCTGAGGCACTCTACTATTCACCGGCCTCCAACCTGACAAACTGTTATCCATCTCTACTCTCTGGCATCTCCCATCCAGCCACTCTTGAATCCATTTAACTACTTCAATATTAATACCTAACGATTGAACCTTCCTAAATAACTTCCCGTGTGGAACCTTGCCAAAGGACTTACTGCAGTGCATTTAGCCAACATTCACTGCTTTACCCTCGTCAACTTTCCTAGTAACCTATTCAAAAATTCAATAAGGTTTGTCAAACATGACCTTTCACGCACAAATCCATGTTGACTGTTCCTAATCAGTCTTTTTCTATTCAGATAATTATGTATACCATCTCTAAGAATACTTTCCATTAATTTACCCAACACTGACGTCAAATGTACAGTACGATAATTACTAGGTTTACTATTAGAACTTTTTTTAAACAATGAAGCACGAGAAAAACGTAATCCTCCGGCCCCATTCCCGTTTCTAAAGATATTTGAAATATTTCTGTCAGAGCCCCTGCTAGTTCTACACAAACTTCCCTCAAGTTCCTAGGGAATATCCTGTCAGGCCTCGGATGCGTATCCGTTTTTACATTGTTTAAATGGGTCATTAATTCCTCTTCTTTAATCGTCATAGTTTTCATAACTACCCTACGTGTTTTCCTTACCTCACGCAATTCAATATCATTCTCCTGAGTGAATACCGAAGAAATAAAATTGTTCAAACTCTCCCCCATTTCTTTTGGCGGCACACATAGCTGTCCACTCTAATTCCCTTCATGGGCCAATTTTATCCCTCACTATCCGCTTGCTATTAATATAACTGCAGAAGCCCTTTGGATTTATTTTTACCTTACTTGCCAATGCAACCTCATTTCTTCTTTTGGCTTTTCTAATTTCTTTCTTGAGATTCTTTTTACATTTTTTATGTTCCCTGAACACTCCATTTACTGCATGATGCCTATAATTATTGTAGATATCCCTTTTGTTTTCAGAAACAATTTCCAAAATCCCTTGAAACCCATGGCTCTCTCAAACTTTTAACCTTTCCTTTCAACCTACCAGGAACATAAAGTTTCTGTACCTTAAAATTTTCACCTTTAAATGATCCCCATTTCTCTATTACATCCTTCCCATAAAACAAATTGTCCGGATCCACTCGTTCCAAATCCTTTCGCATCTCCTCAAAGTCAGCCTTTCTCCAATCAAAAATCTCAAACTGGTTCCAGAGCTATTCTTCTCCATAATTATATTGAAATATTATACAAGCATCCACCTCTGTTTTAGACATAATTAAAGCTTTGGCCTCCGCAGCTGCCTGTGGCAATGAATTCCAATCATTCACTAATCCTTCGGTCAAAAACAATCATCCTTAACACAATTCTAAATACACGCCTCTCTTTTCTGAGGCTGTGCCTTCCAGCATTAGATATTCCCACCAAAAGAAGCATTCCCTCCAGACACATGCACCATAAAGCAAGGTGTGAGGATGGAGCTTTTAGTGAGAAGACAGTCTCTTCACTCGCTCCTGCCCATGTATTCACAGGGCTGTGAACAATTTCAACACTGCCAGGTCCATGCTGCCCAGGATTTCCAGAGCTATTTGCCAGCTTATGTTCTTTTAAAACTTTTCGATGCATGCGACTTCAACATTGTTACTGTACCTACATTAAACACTTCATATGTGAAAACGTGCTCCTTGTGACCTCTTTAAAACTTTCGCCACTGAGCTTAAACCTATTTCCTCCAGTTTTCAACTCCCCGGCCCTGGGGGAATCACTGTTACCATCCACCTTATCTCTGCCACTTAAATTAGTGGATCAGGTGATGCCTGGCCCAGGGCCTTCATCAGTTAGGGGTATTGCATTGCAGAATCACAAGATGTTGATGAAATCTTACTTGTTCATACTGGTAGAGGAAGGACATCATTAAACTGCGGGTGATTTAGAGAATGTTGCATGGCCTCAACAGCCCGAGTTATCAAGAGACATTGGGAAGGCTGCGACTTTGTCCCCTTACGGGATGAGTCGGAAAAGTGTGAAAACTCATGTGGAGCATTGATATGGTGCATGGAGCAAGATCATTTCCTGCATTAGGCCATCAAAACCATAACATTTGCATTTAAGGTGATAGTGGAAAGTTTAAAACATATCATGGGATAACGTCATTACCGAAAGGGTGACCGGCAGGCCAATGTCAGACAAATGTATGAGGCAGATACACTTGAAACAATAAACAACTGGTGTTTTGTCTTTCACTATTGTGCTGAGTTGAACAAATAAGCAATAGAATGCCCAGCTAAATCAGTACCTCCTCAGACTTCAACGAAATTATTATGAAATTACAAACAGTATATGTTGCTAAATACAGCACTGATTTATTTCTTGCGGGCATACTAAATTAATTTATGGAATTATATCCATAACAAGATCAATGGAACAGCGCACCAACATGGCGGTCAAACAATGTGCAGAGAACAACCGACTGTGCACGTAACACGATGCACAAGTAATAGATATCGCGAGCAAGAGATAAAGAGTCCAGGAAAGTTAACCCATTGGTTCCGGGAACGTATCAGTGATAGACAAGTGAAATCATCTCCTTTGGTTCACTGTGTACTCAACGTCCTTTTCCTGCGATTTTTTGCTCTTGCAAAGGTCGATCTAAGAACGTTTTTAAAGTTGCTATTGTGTTTGCCTTCACTATCATCATGGGCGATACATTCCAGACAACCATCACTGGCTTGATTCTCCTTTTGAACTACTTCCTTACAACTTAATTGTAAGCCCTTTGGTAAGAGACATTACAACCCTCGAAACATGACACAAGCCGTCTACTGTATCAATATTCTTCATCATTCTATAAACACTATCAGCGTCCCCTTCAAACTCTGCCGCTCATACCACTTCTGTTCTCACCTCCCCAACACATCTAACTGGGGCCCGTTCTCTCACCAGTTTTCTCATGCGTGGCTTTCCTCGTCCGTCAGATGTTTCAATCATCTTAATTTTTCAACCCTCACTCAAATAACTTCCCTTACACTTTGGTTTACCTATCTGCTGCAACCCTGTACTCATTCCATTGCCCCATGCTCATATTAAGTCTTCTTCTCCGTTGCTTTCTAGTCTCGATGCAATATCTCTGCCCGACCCATTTAGTAATTTAATCCTCTCGTGGAATGGAGGTTAGAAGCTGGGAGGTAATGTTGCAGATATATAGGACCCTGGTCAGACCCCACTTCTAGTATGGTGCTCAGTTCTGTTCGCCTTACTACAGGGAAGATGTGGAAGCCATAGAAAAGGTGCAGTGGAGATTTACAAGGATGTTGCCTGTATCGGGGAGCCTGCGTTATGAGAATAGGTTGTGTGAATTCGGCCTTTTGTCCTTGGAGTAACGGAGGATGAGGTGACCTGATAGAGGTGTATAAAATGATGAAAGGCACTGATCATGTGGATAGACAGAGGCTTTTTTTTTCCCAGGGTGGAAATGGTTGCCACAGGAGGACTCAGGTTTACGGTATCGTGGAGTAGATGCAGAGGAGATATCTGGGGTATTTTTGTTTTTAATCAGAGAGTGGTTAGTGCGTGGAATGGGCAATCAGCAATGGTGGTGGATAGGGTATTGTAAGAGTACATGCAGCCAACTAAGATAGATGGCTATATGTAAGCCTAGTAATTACTAAGGTAGCGTCATGTTCGTCAACATTTTGTGGGCCGAAGATCCTCTATTGTGTTTCTATGTAACATTGGAAATGAAATGAGGTGTCTGCAACCCACAGAAAAGTTACTGGTTTAACATCCCCATTCACAGAGAAATAATAATTAGGGGCTGCATTTGGAACAGGAGGTTTGAGTTGGACATAGCGACTCAGATCCGTAAGGTTATGATGATGAAAGTCAGTCTATTTGCAAACATCTCCTGCCTGCATACAAACAAAGAACTCCGACTCCTTCTCTATATTTCATCTGGCTGAACATGTCTGTAGTGATTAAGCAACTTAAAAAAAATGTTCTACGTTGACGTGATATTCGTTGTGTATTTGCTTGTTTGAATGAATATATGACGTTAAACTGTTGATGGAGTCTAAGCTGTCATATCAGTCTCACATGCCATTAAAGCTGTCCCATAGACTTCCTACAAATACTCTCTTCAGGTCCATTACATACCTAGATATCCCTATCCACTGTTGTGTTAAAATACCCAAAGATTATCATGACATTGCCGTTCTGGCACGCCTTTTCAACCAGTGGAAATAACTTTGCTGCCTCTATCTTATCCATCCACTTCATAGTTTTATATGCTTCTATATCATATAACTCCAGGCCACAACCTTCAAAAAACTCAGAAAAGGAAGTAATGAGATCATCTACATCATTGTAAGCTCCTCCCAATGACCATAAGGGAGGAAAAACACGAAAGGAATATACTCTCATTCCATCATTAAAGTAGTCAAGACCATAGTTCCGGTTTGGGGACTGGGGCGTATGGCACAGGCGCAAGTACAGTTTTCAAATCTGATTATGATTATGATTATGATTATTGAACCTGATAGTATATAACAAATCGTTCATTTACTCTCAATCTTATCTTTGGTCAGTGATTGGAGGCGGGAAAACATTTACGTCCTTGGAGATTTGGTGAAGTCGTGACGTTATATTTTAGACATGTTGTATAGCAATAAGCGTCTATTTGTTTTAGACTCGAAAGGAATTCTTAAATGTTATATGATTCTAATTATACATTATTTTTAAACTTTTGAACACTGAAAAGTTCTACGATAGTTTAAATTGTGAATACATTGAGAATGTAATATATTGCACACGGACTGAGTTCAGTTGAAAGAGAAAGAGAGGGATTGCGTGCGTGAATTAACGGAATTCAATCGGGTGAGTGTTAGCATTATATAGAAAGGAATTTTGAATTAATATGTTCTTCAAAAAGCGGATCTCACTGTCTGAGAATGTCAGCTTCATTAGTTGAAATACATTTGCAGAAACCTGTTAATATCAAAGACTGTTTCTTTTTCTAAAATTGTATAAAGTGTTAGTGTATGAAGGCCGCAATCATCCACATCTGGTTTCCCGTTGTTCTTTATTATATTTGATAAGGATTTTCACTATAGGAATTATCTGTTTATTGTGTATAAGCCAGTTACCAGCGACAGTTTTGAAAGAAAAAGCGTTGGAGTTTAGATTTTTGTTTTGCCTTACCTGCGTATTTCGATTGCGTTCTTGTGTTTGTTTTCTGTGGTATTGATTTCAGAGGGAGACACGAATTCCACACTCGTCATGTTAAATCAACATTAAATAGATCGAAATATGAGAGTATCTATTCCGGGTACGATAAACCCGCTGTTCAAAGGTTAGTTTGACATAAGACAAATTCGTGTGTACTTGAATTGGGAATTTGAAATTCGTTTTCTGGGAGGCTGTTTAATTTGGAAAGCAACAAAGGATGCTGCTGAATATTTGGAAACGCTGATCTTAATTTCAAGGGTTCCAATGGGGGAAAAATGTTTTGATGTAATCGTAGGATCTGCCCTGTGATAAGAAAACGTGATGTCAGTTCAGATAGCGTGAGTTTCACTACGAATGCAGTGTTTTGCTTTCAACATCAGCCCTAATTCAATAAATTATCCAAGTCCGGCAGGACGGTCCAGTTGAAGTATGTTTCTCAGAACAATATAAGTGCAGAGTCTAGATATAGGTGTAATGTGTACTAAAGATTATACCATAATTACGGAAAATCACTAGCCACTATACTCCAGGCAGTGTGCCCTCCGTCCACTACCTCATCGGCCTTCCTTTGGTTAGCCAGCTCTGAGTCTGTGCAGCCAGGATTCACTAGATTCAGGCCACCTGACTTCCTGAAAGTGTGTACCACAGGGAACCCAGTCTAATCGGGTCCACAATTAATATACCCCACATCGACTCTTCTGCAGAATCTGCCTATTTTTCACGTTTTCATGCAATTTATTCTGGTGCATAAGAGTCGCAAAACCATGCTGACTATCCCTAATCAGAATACGTTTTTCCTCAATTCCAGTCTCTAAGAAGTCTCTCCAATACCTTTCCACTGGTGACCGAAGACTCATTGGACAGTAATTCTCAAGACTATCCCTATTACATTTCTTGAATAAAGAAATAACATTTGCCATTTTCCAATCCTCCCGTACTACTTCTGTAGCCAGTGATGACACAAATGTTATATCCAAAAGCGCAGCAATATCTTCACTGGTTTTCTATAATTACCCGGATTACATCTCTTCTTGCACCGGGAAATGGATAGTTTTCATGTTTTCCCAGTTTCCAGATCGTAATTGGTAGCGTCTGCATTTCGCAGCACACCTGTATCCACATTCATCAAGGTCTCACTCACTGGTGAATACCGAAGCAAGATATCAGTAAGAACCTTAACTGCCTCCTTGCACTCCAGACACATACTTCCTCTTTTATCTCTGACCTGTCCAACACTCTCTTCCGTTTTCCTCCTGTTTTTCACCTACTTTAGCGACTCTCCCATGCCTTCTCATTTTAATTCTTCTAAGTCCACTAGAAAATCCCTCCTGGCTACATTGTGGCTTTCCATATCCCTCCCTGATTCTTCCGTCCAAAACCTGAAGTATATTTCTGTCTGCTTCTTGAAGAGGTGTTCCATACATTCTGTCAACCAGGGTTTCTTTACTGGGCCATCCGTTCCCCGCCTCAATGAAACAAACCAATGCTGAACCCCAGTCAAGTGCTCCATTAACAGTCTCCATAATTCTCTTGTGCATTTGAAGGAACAAATCGCTTCCCTAATTCGGCTCCCACGTTCCTACCCAACAGTACCAATTAAGTACATTCCATATGGTCTGCTGCTATCCCAGTGTAATGTATGTCGAATAGCTGTGCTCTATCGCTCGGAAATGCTGACACGTGGAGAGATCAGTTACCTGACCCATTTAACTTTATTTTATTAACACAAGATAGAATGTTCACGATTCCGCCTACCCGCTATTTGTACCTTGTCTCCTTCATGTACACAACAGACAAGTTCTCTCACATCTAAACCTTTTAAACCGAGGAATTGGCCGATGAACGTCAGTGAAGATTAAGTTGCCTGTGACAACGGCTGTGTTAATATAAGCACTTGTGCCATATCTATCTCCCGATCTGTCATTGTCTCTGGGTGTTGTTTCAGTTTTGGTGATGCGAGATTTGTACAGAGTACTCTGAAACGAGTGTTTGTTCCCTTCCTACTTTTGGGTTCCGGTCACAGTCGATTAAAATGCAATCACACCATGGTGTCCTTCTTTACCCCAGCTATGAGGCTGTCAAGCTCTCCCTGTGTTTCAAAGACTTTTTGTTTACTCTCCTTTACTCGACTATGAACATTTTGAAACATCTGAACGCCGAGAAGTCCGGATATCATTCCTCCACTTGAGACTGACTTGACTTTAATTCTTACATCCTTCTCATACATGAGGAATAAAAATCTTTAGGTTACGTCTCCGTCTAAATGTGCTATGTACAATCCTAGTAATTTATAATAATTTATCATAAATAGAACAGTCAATATAACATAGAAAAAAAAACTCAAATGAGCGTGAGTTAATCAGTTTGATGGCTTAGTGGATGGTGCTATCCCGGAGCCTGTTGGTCCTGGCTTCTATGCTGTGTTACCGTTTCTAGGATGATTGTCAAGTCTTTGTTATAGTTTGGAATTTATTCCTTTCAGGATGACCGGGCACAAGATTGTTTGAATTTATGACATATTTGTCAAACCTAATTATTTATTCCAACTGTTTTATTCTAAATCTCCCCTGAATCGCAATTGGAGTGGATGTTATCTACACAGATGAGCTTTTAACGTAAAAACATACATCAGTCCATCCTTCAGCTCTGGTCTGAACTTCCTCTGTGTCAGTGTATAGATGCAAGTATTGGTGCACACACTGAGAGTTTCCAACATCAACCCACATTGCTGTCTTATATATATCGGGGAATTGAAATATCTGTCGAGGTAATAGTAATTTTCCGTTTGCCATTTCATGACCGAGCTGTAGCGGGCATCCACAGTAATATGAAATCAGCTGAAATTGCTATCAGTAAAATAATCGATTTTCTGCGCATTTCCACCTCGGTATCTTTCTGTTTATCGCTGCTCTTCGTAAACCCTTTGCGGACTCTATTTGCCGCAATTATATGTCTTACTGTTAACCCATTGAAGATAAGAATTAAGCCGATTTGTAGTAACGGTGCAAAAATGCTATCTAGTAACTCCATTCCTTTCCAGACTCGTAAAATAGCGTATTCATGTGTGAGGGCGCAACGCCACGGCATGTTGTCGATGATGAGTTAAGGTTCAACAGTAAAGTAAAACGGGACACTTTTCCCGCAGTTCGCCGTTACCATAACCACCGTCACTGTTCTCTCAGTGCAGTATCGTTCCCCGAGCTTTCGGCAACATTTTGCGATGAAACGATCGAAGGTAAAACTGAACGTAAACCAAACAGAACAGTCCTTCGTCACAACCATAAAAACAAGTGCCAGAGCGCATACAGAGGTGATAAGCAGAAATTTGGAATGAATGTAGATGTTGTTGGTCTATTCCACTACAGCGACAACTATAACCGCCATCAGATCCGCCGTTGCCATACTAACCAGGTAACGGATGATGCATTTGTACTCTCCGCATTTTCCTCGAGATAGGATCACAATGGCCGTTAAATTAACCAAGAAATTTAGAGAGAAAAAAGGAATCAACACAGAATTATCGTTAGCTGCAAATGTCTGAATGCCCATTATTTTTCCAATGTTACACAGGGTATGAATTTTTGTTTCCGAAATGAAAAGCTAAAATTCAATGTTGTGCAATCTGTGCATACCGGCTGGACAATGATTGACAAAATTAGCAGTGGGTTGGTGACCTTCCAACAGATTAAAGCCCGGCATCTGATGTCTACGTCACCTACCCGTGAATATCGATCGCTCAATTTCCAATGATTGAGGTGAAATAGCTGAAGGCTTTATCTGTGGTGAGATCATGATATTTAATGCATAAGTTATAATTTAACGTTTTATGGAAGAACAGACCTGAGTGTCGATTTTCGACTGGCCGGTCAGTTGAAAAAGCTGCTGATCTGGAAAAACAACCACTGTCGGTTCAGAAAGCCAAGCAATGTGAAACTATGGAAATATGTCAATATCGGCACTCACGTAATTGACAAAAAAAAAGAAAACATCACGTAGAAACAATATGGAAACTGAATAACAAAACTATCAGATGGTTGAATCCTGCATTCTAGAACACCTTTTTGATGGAGGTAGCTTCTGTGCTCAGTAAAAGTCCAAACAGTGCAATTGAACAAAAGCAAGATGACTACGGCACCATACATAGAGTGACCAGCTCCAGTATCTTACCAGGGACGCTACGATTGCAGGATAGAAAACGCCGGCCTGCAGTAAATCGCTGGATATCCCATATTCCGTCAGGAGCAGTGCTCAGTGGCAGGGAAAGATCCAAATGCTTATATAGATTGAAGGCAGGTTTTACAAAGTTATATGCAATTCAGGGTAATTCCACTCAAGCAGTTAGTGTTGTTATGACATCTGTCGCGTGAGGGACAACCAGCTACACAAACAGTTACATTAAAATGTTTTTGTCACTCTGTAACATTGCTATGAATTTGTCGTCCCAAGGGATATCACAGGATATTAACTTTTCAAACAAAAGATTATATGAACATCTCCAATGTACTTCCAAGACATCTGACTTCAGCTGCTAAAATGCGACATTTTCTGATCAGTGTTGTTTCTAAAGTGGACAATCATCCTGAGCAATCAACTTTGATGAGACCGTAGATAGAATATCACGGGCTGTTCTGGCCAACTACTTACAGTTTTGAAAAATCAATAAGCTTCAAAATATCCAGAGCTAATTTGAAAGGAAGAGTTGGGGAAATGAACAAGGTGAATGCACGCAGGTTTTTCCCATCCAGTGTCTATACTATAGACACTATAGAGAGGGTGCGTGGATACTAAGGAGGGAGTGCAGAGGCGATTTACAAGGGTGTTGCCTGGAATAGAGATCGTACCTTAGGAGAACAGCTTGAGTACACTTGATCTTTTCTCCTTGTAGAGGTCACCAGAAGGAGGAAGACAGTCATTGATCGCGTGGATGGTCATAGATTTTTTTCCCCCAGAGCCAAAATGGCTCACACAAGAGGGCATAGTTTTTAAAGTGCTTGGAAATTGGCACAGAGAGGAAACAGGGAGTAAGTTTTACCCACAGACAGCGCTGTGTGCATGGAATGCAATGCGGGCGGCGGCGCTGGCAGCGGATAAAATAGGGTATTTTAAGAATCTTTTCGACAGGCACATGCAGTTTATAAAAGTAGAGAGCTATGCGCTCGGGAAAGACTAAAGTGTTTCTAGAGAAGGTTACATATTTGGCACAACATTGTGAACCGAAGGGCGTGTAATATACTGAGATTTCTATGAGTGAATCTACAACTAGAGCTCATCGGCTTGGGGAGAAAGTTGAAATATATGTAGCCGAACTTATTCTCTCAGAGTCCAGAGAGTGTGGAAGAAACTGCAAGCGTATGGTAGATCGGATTCAATTGCATCATTTCAGTGAAGGTTGTGTAGGTCCGTGGATGAGGGTGGGACAGAAGGTGCAGATAAATGGGGCGGGGCGGAGGATCACAGAGAAATGACTCAGATGACCGGAAGTGTATATTTCTCTGCAGTGGTAACCTGTGACTTCACGACTATCTCTGTCCCATTTTCCCATTCAGTGTCTTCTCATTTTCGTCACCAATCTAAATATGTGCAGAACAAATGAAACGTTCAAGCTCACCTTTCAAGCTCAGGTTCCGTCTGTTTTGTAGTACAAACTACTCTGTGCCTATCGTGGAACTCGTTCCGATGAACGACCCTCGGGATATTGGAAATACAAAGACTCACAACTCTATATCCAGTGTGGAACCTGTACCAATGTGCAGCCCTCGGTTGACTGGGCAGAGTCTCACGGTCGTCTCTAACGTGGAACTGGAATCACTGGAGGATGGCTCGCCTTTCTGTATCCATCGTGGAGTTGGTATCGATGCGCAATGTGCGGAACTGGTACCATCTCTATGGGCTTACTCACCACTCTCTATGCATTGTGGAACTCGTACTAACCCGTGGCCCTCGGCTTCTTTGAGAATATCTCAGCGTTGATAACACGCTTTTCCCTGTCACATTTTGAATACGATTTGTGAGGCCGACTGGTCTAGTCTCACCGTGTGATCTGCCTTTTCTTGAAAATTCTATCAGTAACTCGGAAACTGTTGTCATTTGTTGCGAAAGCAATTCATTTCAAAACCTATTCTGCCATTTAATTGTCCACTGCGCCATTAATCAATGCATCGGTTTCACTGATCAATACATCAGCGCTCATGCTAGTTTTGTTGATTTCGGCGACATTTGTGTTGTTTCCAAGGCATCATTTATTATCTGTCTCCAATTGCTCCTCCGATGGCAATGATTAACTTGTCTTTTACAGGATTGCATCCTTTCCAGTGGCGAATGGGAAGAGGTAGAGAATAACAGTGACGGACGGAGATATATTTCTCGGCAAAGCAGGTTTCAGACTCACACGAACACTCTGAGATGGTTCGCTCCTCTACAGCTGTGGTTGATCCAGTTGCCTGAATGAGCACCGTAAACACTACACACTGCAGAATGAAATGTGGTGAAGCGGGGTTCCTTTGCTGATGGCATCAACTTTCCTATTGACTTGCTGAAGATTGAAGTTTATCTTTTGACGTTAACTTTTGATCTCCCAAGTATGGCCTTCTTTCAGTCATGACTCAGTCATGCTCAAAATGTCATGCCAATTAATCTCTAATTCGTTCACATTATACCGAATGCTTCGCGTATTTAAATACAGCACGTTCAGTCCTGCATTATTCGGTCTTTTGAATTGTGCCTCTGTGGTATAATTTAACTCTCTGCTCTGTCTGCTTTTATAGCCAAACATTGGCTCGTACTAACTCACATTCAGGTCCGGCACATCATCTAATTGTAAACCTTCTGGTTTGTCTTCAGCTCTATTATTCTGGTAGTATCCCCCCTGTCATATTAGTTTAAACCACACCAAACAGCTCGTGTATAGCCGCCTCCAAGAATATTGCCGAGGCCACGGATTCAAGTGCAATTCCCCGACTTTGTACAGGTCCCACCTGCCACGAAAGCCGACCGAATTATCCGAGAATCCCCCATTTATCTGCCACCTCATTCTATCCTTATCCCCGCTGTCGCGTAGCACAAACAGCAATCACGACATTACTAGTCTTCGAGGTACCGCATCACAGATTTTTCCCAACTTTTTATATTCTGTTTTTCAGGTCCTCCTCTCTCCTTCTTCCTTTGACTTTTGTAGCAATATATGCACGACCCAAGCACCTTGAAGCAAACTACCACCAAGCTTCACTTTCCATCTAGCTCTGTGACTAGGGTCGCCTACTGATGTCACTCTCTTCATTTCCCCACTCTTGTCAGCCACAGGGCCACACTCAGTGCCAGAAGCACGACCACTGTTTCTTCCTGCAGGTGTCCCTCTCACCAACAATATTCAAATGATCAAAGGTACAATTTAATTTATGAAAATGCATACAATCTGACATGAGCAGAGAGCTGAAAGGGGCATATGAATTAGCTGCGATCCCGGCTTCAAAACGTAATCGAGGGAAAAAAAAAGAAGAAGCACGATCAAAGATGAAGTTTTCCCAGCTCCTGCGGGAGATCGGGCCCTCATAAGGAAATTGGAGATTCTTGGGCGGCTGAATCCTATGTGGTGGAGAGGCAAAAGCCAAACCTGAAACCAGAGGATGGGAATGGGCCTGCCAGTATTCTCCATTGGAAAAACAATTGCTACCGCTTGGACAATAGGTGCAGTTAGACCCAGAGCCCAACCTGGAGCCTACATCTCCACTTGCACTCGGCGGAAACGTGGAGTGACTGTAGGACCCACAGCCGGAGAGGTTAGGAAGTCCTCCACTCCTGAGATGGATACTGATTCGGAGTATGAGGACCTGAATGCGTAGTATATGCTGTCTTTTGCTAACTCCCCAGTGAGTGAGGAAGAAACTCCCAGCCCATCTCCCGCTGAGTCAGGTGAAATTGGGGGTGGGGTCCTATCTATGTATATTCTGTGCTGCAGGGGGATCCACCAGGGGTTGAGGCGGGTGTTGGCCACTGGACGGAGGGCTCTGAGTCGTTCGTGGGCACGTGCAATACCGGTGGAGACCTGGACAAGTAGACCAGAAGTACCCCCAGTTGTGTCTGAACCTGAAGAATTGGGTGAGGGGTCCAGACTTCTAGAGAATAAAGAGACCACTGGATAGCCGGGCTGAAGTAGCGGGGTGGAGAGTAGACTCCTATCGTTTTGTGAAGGCTTTGTCAGTGCATTCTTACACCAGGAATGGACCTTGTGTATTGCAGTAAGGGTTGGCGAATTATCTCAATGTAATGAGGACGTCTAAATTTGGTGGGGGGGGGGGGGTGGGGAGTGTAATGCGCTGTAAGGTTTCACTGCTAATGTAATGTCCTCTCTGTAATGCTTCACACCTAAGGTAATGCTGTCTTTGTAGATGCAATATTTTGGTTATGACTAAGGCGGACAGGTGCTTTCTATGTGGGATATCCAATGAGAGGCATGTTGTTCTTTCGTCTGGGTCTGGGAGCAAGGATTTCGTGGCCTTTTGTTGGAGAGAGAAGAAGAGAGAAGACGCGACTGGAGAGGGCTGGCAGACCGCCAGAAGGACTGGATTTCAATCGAGGGCCGGCTCCGCTCGGAAGAGGTCGACATGAAACGAATTGACCGATACGTGAGCTCCATTGTTCGCAATAGACTGATTCATGTGAACGGGTTTTTTCTTATTTACTAACCATCGAGCAATCAATAAAATTAAGAATTATAAGTCATCTAACCGTTTATTGTGTATTCTTTATTATTTCGTGGTATTTATTTGCAACAGGGTAACACATTACGCAGCATCCACCTAAATAATATTTCTTCTGTTTGGCCGGAGGAGGCTGGGGGCGGAGTTCTTCTTCATGTTGATTCAGCTGTTAACATAACCGACGGTTACATGTGTTTACATCCAAATATGCACTTGTCCTTGCCAGATATACACGACATGATGTGGAAAAAGCGAAGTACTGAAAAAAGAAAACACAGTAATAGCTGTTACAGGTGTTTACAGAGGCGGCCCGGTCGACACGATAGTCAAAATTTACAAGACCAGAGGTGAATATTTCACTGCATTTGCATCACATTTATGGACTGCGTTCCCAGGAGTGTCTGTAACAGCAGCCGAGCAGGACCTTTTACGACTAGAGGCCTCGAATAGATTGTTGAGGACACTGGTGTCTTACTGAACCGATGACACTGGAAATGTTTGATCCTTCTGAACCAATACAGACTGGGTCATGAGTACTGAGGAAAATGAGAGCAGCCCGAGGAAATGAGATACAAGGACCAACTAAACACTCTGATGGGAAGGGGATGCCTGTTAAATTCGCTTTCTGGGAGACTGGCTCATTTGGAAAGCAACAAAGGATGTTGCTGAATATTTTGAAATGCTGATCTTGAGTTGCAGGGTTCCACTGGGGAAAAGAAAAATGTTGTGATGTAATCTTAGCACCTACCCTGTAACAGGTAAACGTGATTTCATTTTAGATAGCGTGCAGTTTCAGTCCGAATTCAGTAGTTTGCTTTCAAAATCAGCACAAATTCAATAAATGATCCAAGTCCTGCAGGATGGTCATATTAAAGTCTGTTTCTCAGGACACTATAACAGCAGAGCCAAGACATATTTGTAAAGTGTACTAAAATTATACCTTCCTTGTAGAACAACACTAGCCACTGTCCTCCGGACAGAATACACTGCATCCACTAATTCATCGGCAGTCCGTTGGTCAGCCAACTCTAAATCTAAGCAGCCAGGTTTCACTAGATCCCAAGCCACCTGACTTTCTGAAGGTTTTCACCATCGGGAAAAAAGTCTTATACTTACAGAATTAGTATACCCGACCATCGACTCTTCTGCTTCATCTGCCTATTTTTCTCTTCTTCGTAGCTCGTCTCTTCCATGCCTTCTCATTATAATTCTTTTAAGTCCATTGTTAAAACATTCCTGGTTAATTTTGACTCTCCACAGCCCTGTCTGAACCTCCCTTTCCAAAGCTTAAGTATATTTCCTTCCTCTTCTTGAAGAGGTGTTTCATATCTCTTGTCAACCAGGGTTCCGTTCCCCGCCTCAAAGAAAGAAGCCAACGCTGAACCCCAAACAAGTGCTCCATTAACAATCTTCATATTTCTCTTGTGCATTTGAAGGAACAAATCGCTTCCCTAATTCGGCTCCCACGTTGATACCCGATAGTATCAATTATGCACATTCCATATTGTCTGCTCCTATCCCAGTGTAAGGTATGTGGAACAGCTGTGCTCTATCGTTCTGAAATGCTGACAGGCGGAGTGATCTTTCACCTGACCCATTTCAGTTCCTAGTATTAGCGCAAGATAGACTGTTCACTTGTCCGCCTGCCCACTACTTGTACCAGGTCTATTTCCCGTACACAACTGAGAAAATCTGTCACATCTAAACCTTTTAAACAGAGGAATTGCCAATGAATATCAATTAAGTTTAAGTTGCCTGTGACATCAGCTGTGTTAATATAAGCACTTGTGCAAAATATATGTCCCAATCTGTCACTGTCTCTGTGTTGTTTCCGTCTTGGTGATGCGAGCTCTGTACAGAGTAATCTTAAACGAGTGCTATTCCCTTCCTACTTCTGACTTCCTCTCACAGTCTATCTATTAACTATTAACATACAATCCCACCACGGTGTCCTACTTTTCCGCAATTGAGAGGCTGTCAATCTCTCCCTGTGTTTAAAAGACTTTCCCTTTACTCATTTTTACACGACTATGAGCATTTTGAAACATCTGAACCGCAGAAGGTCCGAACGTCATTCCTCCCCTTGATTGAATTAAGTTTATTTCTTACATCCTTCACATATATGAGGAATAAAAATCTTCAGGTTATGTCTCCCTATAAATGAGCAAAGTGCAATCCTAGTAATTTATAATGTTACGTACCTGTGACACGTGACGGTGGTGTACTTGTCACGTGCCTGGTGTTGAAACTACACTGGACTTGAGGTAATGGTCTTGTGATGGTGGAGTGACGTCATTTTCCAGCCAGTAGAGGTCATGTGACGTTTGTTTTACTGGGTTTAACAGGAGGACCCCTCCCTGTGAGGAGGGGTAGTTCGTGGCTGGATTTGACATGTTGACTTCATGCCACTGCGTGATTTAATGTTATGACGCAGTTTAGTTGAAAGATAAAGTTTTATTTAATGCTTACATTTTAAAATGTCATTGCCAGCAGTTTCTTTATAATACTGCTAGTTGAAAATCGGTGGAGAGTGAAGATCGGAGTTCAGAAGTTAACAGATCGAGGGAAGTCGATTTCGACGGTGAAACAGGTTCGACCTGGTTTGATCCTCATTCGGAAGAAATTTCGTTAACTGTTCTCGGGTTAATCCCTGTGAAATGACAGATATGATTGGGAACAGTTCTGTAAAGGAAAGATCAGTGCCTTTAAACCGTTTCATTCTTCCTACATTCTTCTTGGGAAAAGTTCGACTTGGTACTGAAGCAGGACGACATGAAAGAGAATTTAAATCGTTTAAAAAGTCTCTCCCTTAAATGGACTGTAAGCATTTTGAACTTTTGCAATACTACTTTGAAGAACTGTTTTTGCAACATCGCTTTAATAACTGTTTAAGCTTCCTTGCTTTAAGAACTCTTTAAGCTGCCGCACAGCAGCTGATTTCCTGTTACGTGAGTGGTTTGTTACTTTTGAGGGTTTGTTTTCAGTGTTTAATAAACGTGTTTTTTTTTTATAAAAAACCGTCTCACTCATATATTTCTTGTTGCTTGAATCTGCAACAATAATAATTTATAATGAACAGAACATTCAATATAACATAGAAAACACTCAAATCAGCGTGAGTTCATCATTTTGATGGCCTGGTGGATGACGCCATCCCGGAACCTGTTGATCTTGGCTTTATGCTGTGGTAACGGTTCCAGGATGATTGCCAAGTCTCTGTGATAGTTTGGAATTTATTCATTTCAGGATGACGAGGCACAAGACTGTTTGAAGTTATGAAATATTTGCTAAAACCTAATGAATTATTCCAACAGTTTTATTCTAAAACTCAGCTGAGTTGCAATTTGAGTGGGCGTTATGTACACAGACGGCCATTTAACGTAAACACATACTTCATTCCTTCCTTCAGCTCTTGCCTGAATTTCCTCTGTGTTAGTGTATAGATACAAGTATTGGTGCACACACTGAGCGTTTGCAACATGTACCCAAATTGTTGTAGTATATAGACCGGGGAAGTCAAATATCTGTCCAGGTAATAGTAATTTTCCGCTTGCCATTTCAGGGAACGAACTGTATAGGGCAGCCAAAGTAATATGAAATTAGCTGAAATTGCAAACAATAAAATCATCGATTTTCTGCGGTTTTCCACCTCGGTATCTTTCCGTTTATCGCTGCTCTTCCGAAGCCCTCTGCGGACTCTATTAGTCGCAATTATATGTCTGACTGTTAATCCATTGAAAATAACAATTAAGCAGATTGGTAGCAACGGTGTTAAAATGCTATCCATTAATTCGTATCCTTTCCACACGGGTAATGTAGCGTATTCATGTGTAAGGGCACAACGCCACGGTATGTTGTCAATAATGTCGTAAGATTCAACACTAAAGTAATACGGGACACATTTCCCGCAGCTCACTATAACCACGGTTACCATAACCACCGTTGCTGTTCTCTCAGTGCAGTATCGCTCCCCGAGTTTTCGACAACATATTGCGATGAAACGATCAAAGGTAAAAGTGACTGTAAACCAAACAGAAGAGTCCAATGTCACAGCAAATAATACACCTGTCACTGCGCATACAGGAGTGATGAGCAGGAATCTGGAATAAATGTAGATATTGTTCGTCTGTTCCACTAAAGCAACAACTATAACCGCCATCAAATCCGCTGTTGCCATACCAACCAGGTAACGGGTGATGCATTTGGAGAGTCCACATTTTCCCCGAGACAGGATCACAATCGCCGTTAAGTTAACTACAAGAAATTTGGAGAGAGAAAAAAAAGATCATCCCAGACTTATCCTTAGCTGCAAATGTCTGACACCGTTTTTCAAATGCTACGCAGGGTAAGATTTTTTTATTTTGTTTTGGAAATGAAAAGCAGAACATCAATGTTTGTGGAATCTGTCCTTGCACTCCGGCTGGACAATAATGGACAGAATTAGCAGTGGGTTGGTGACTTTCTGACAGATTAGAGCCCGGCATCTGCTTTCCACGTCACGTACCCGTGATGGTCGATCGGTCCATAAACAACAGAATTTGCATTATTTGAGCTGAAGTAGCTGTATGTTTTATGTGTAGTCAAATCAGGAGAATTAGTGCATAATTTAACGTTTTATGGAAGAACAGACCTAAGTGTCGATATTGAGTGTTAGTTGAAAAATCTTCTGATCTGGAAAAACGACCTCGATCGATTCAGGAAGCTAGGCAAAGTGAAACTGTGGCAGTATGGCAATATCGTCACCAAAGTAATTGACAAAAGAAATAAAAAGCATCACGTAGAAGCAATATGGAAGCTAAATAACAAAAAAGATCAGATGCTTGAATCCTCAATTCTGGAAACACAGTTCAGACGATAGTAGCTTCTATGCTCAGTAAAAGCCCAAACAGTGCAAGTGAACGAAAGCAAGATGATGCCGGCACCATACACAGAGTGACCAACTCCATTACCTTACCAGGGACACCAATCGCTACGATTGTCGGATAGAAAACGGCCGCGATGTAGTAAATCGCTGGATATCCCATGGTCTGTCAGAAGCAAGGTTCCTTTGCAGCGAACGATCCAAATGTTCATATGGACTGTTGGCAGGTTTTACAGAGTTAAATGCAATTCAAAATAATTCCACAGAGGCAATTAGTGTGGTTATGACAACTGTCGCATGAGGGACAACCAGCTACAGAAACAGTTACATTAAAATGTTTTCTAACTCTGTAACCTGGCCGTGGATTTGTATCCCCAAGGGATGTTACAAGTTATTAACTTTTAAACAAAGGATAATAAGAACGTTACCAATGTACTATCAAAGACATTTAACGTCAGCTGCTAAAATGGCACATTTTCTGCTCAGTGTTGTTTTTAACGTAGACAATCATCCGGAGCAATCAACATGAATAATCAACTTCAAACAGATTTATTTTGTCCCATTCAACGAACACATTCACTGCTGATATTTAGGGCGGGTTTTCAGTTCGGCAGATGAAATAGGGCAGAATTTATTGAGGGGGAAGATAGGATCATTTGTGCTGTCGCTTGTTTTAGTCATTTCGAATCACTTGAATGACAAAAGGCACAGTAACAACTGATAACATATATCACAATAAAACACGTCGCACATATATTCTTTTGAGCATATAAAAGAGATAGGGAGTATTATTCCAGTGACCTTTGATAATAAAATGTCATGCGCCCATACGAATTTAGATGCGCCTTGTGCTCGGATTGATGAACGTTCGTTTCTCGATTAGCCGAGAGTGGATGGTCGATTATTTGACTCTGACAAGTGCAGTACACGGATTAGTGTCAGGCCCATTGACTTTTTTTTTATTACCGTGTATGCTAATGGCTGAGATGTTAATGCAGGAAACTGAATCAGAAGTATTGCGGACGACTCGTCAGTTGGGGGCGTTGCTCTAGTCAGGAACTGTATCCAAGCTTGTAGCTTGATGTTGACTGGCTAGGAAATAGGCTGAAAAATGGCGGATGGCATTTAATACAGGCAAGTGTAAGATGTTCTGCGTTGTGAGGAAAGATACAACAGGTTTTTAACGCACATATTTAATATGTGGACTTCAGTGTGCAGTATTTAAAAAGAGACCTGGAGATACAGAATGCTAATTCCTGGAAAGCAACGTCACGGGCAGATGAGCTCGTATTGAACTCTGATCACATTGGCCTTCACAATCAGCTCACGGAGTTTACGAGTTGCGTCGTTGTGTTGAAGATGTACAACACTTTGGAGAGGCTGTAGATAGAAGATCGTGGGCTGTACTGGCCACATACTCACAGTTTAGAAATATCAACAAGCTTCAAAATGTCCAGAGATATTTAAAATGAATAATTCGCGAAATGAACAAAGTGAATGCATGCCGATTTTCCCTATCCAGGGTCTGTACTATAGACACTGTAGGGAGGGTGCGTGTCTACGAGAGAGTGATGCAGAGGCGATTTTCAAGGTTGTTGGGGGGAATAGAGGTCGTACCTTAGGAGAACAGCTTCTCCTGTGAACAGTTAAGAACAGTGCACTTGGTCTTTTCGCCTTGTAGTGATAGGGGATGAGAGGTGACCTGAAAGAGGTGTATAAGATGAAGAGAGTCATTAATCGCCTGGATAGAAATTCCCCCAGGGGAGAAATGGCTACGACAAGAGTTTAAACGTTCTTGGAAATAGGTACAGAGGTGAAACTAGGGGTGTTTTTAGCACAGAGAGCGCTGTGTGCATGAAATGCAGAGCCGGCGGCTGTGGTGGTAGCGGATAAAATAGGGTTTTTTAAGAGTCTTTTCGACAGGCACATGGAGATTATTAAGGTAGAGGGCTGTTCGCTCGGGGAAGTCTGAAGAGTTTCTGGAGTAGGTTACATATTTGGCACAACATTGTGGACCGAATGGTCTGTATTATACTGTAGATTTCTATGTTCTGTGTTCTATCCTTTGACTGAATCTACAACTGGAGTTCATAGGCCGGGGGGGGAAGTTGAATTATGCAAGAAGTATACGTAGCAGAACTTATTCTCTCAGAGGGTTGAGCGAGTGTGGAAGGAACTGCAATCGTAACTGGTAGATCGGATTCAATTTTATTATTTCAGTGAAGGTTGTGTAGGTATGTGGGTGAGAGTGGGACAGAAGGTGCAGATAAATGGAGCTGGGCGGAGGGTTACAGAGAGATGACTAAGATGAACGAAAGTGCCTATTTCTCTGTGGAAGTAACCGGTGACTTCACTGTATCCTGTGGCTCTTTCGTCCCACAATGCTGTACTGACCACATTACCTAATCTGAAGCTGCCTAGAATTTCCCTGCCGCATGGCCCTCTGATTTCCCCATTCAGTGTTTTCTCATATTCCTCACCAATCTAAATATGCGCAGAACAGTGGATGTGTCCAAGTTCACCAGTCAAGCTCATTCCCTTCTCTTTTGTATACAGACTACTCTGTGCCTATTGTGGAAATCTTACCGCTAAACAGCCCTCGGGATACTGGAAATACAAAGACTCACCATTCTACATCCAGTGTGAAACCTGTATCAATGTGCAGCACTCTGTTGACTAGAGAGAGTCTCATGTCTGTATCTATCGTGGAACTGGTGCTGGAGCTGGTATCGATGCGCGATGTGCGGGACTGGTACCATCACTATGGGCTGACTCACCACTCTGTATGCATTGTGGAACTCGTACTAACCCGTGGCCCTCGGCTTCTTTGAGAATATCTCAGCGCTGATAACACACTTTTCCCTGTCACACTTTGAATACGATTTGTGAGGCCGACTGCGCTAGTCTCACCGTGTGATCCGCCTTTCCATGTAAATTCTATCAGTAACTCGGAAACAGTTGTCACTTGTTGCGAAAGCAATTCATTTCAAGACCTATTCTGCCGGAAAGACGGGGCGGGGTTGGCCGGCGGTGACGTCACAGAGTAGGGTCCTCTCACCTGGGCCTACCGGGAGGTCCTGGAGCTGCATCCGGAGACTAAGGTTCTGTAACTAGGGATCTCCTAGTCTGCCTGCTGCGCCTCCGCCAGTGCTTCTTAGTCAACTCCCTGGGACAGGGCTAGGAAGTTAGGGCTGGTGAGAGCGTCCGCCACGACATTTTCTTTTCCCGAGAAATGCCGGACATCCGTCGTGTGTTCAGAGATGTAGGACAGATGTCGCTGCTGGCGGGACGACCACTGGTTCACCTTCGTGAACACAAAGCTAGGAGGTTTGTGGTCCGTGAACGCTGAGAACGGCCTACCTTTTTAGAAGTACCTGAAATGCCGGATTGCCAGGTATAGCGCCAACAGTTCCCTGTCGAAAGCATTGTATTTGAGCTCGGGTGGTCGCAGGTGTTTGCTGAAAAACGCCAGGGGTTGCCAGCGACCCGCGATGAGTTGTTCCAGCACCCCACCGACTGCCGTGTTAGATGCGTCCACTGTGAGGGCGGTAGGGATGTCCATTCTGGCGTGTACTAGCATCGCGGCGTTTGCCAAGTCTTCTTCCGTTTTAATGAAAGCGGCGGCGGACTCCCCGTCCCAGGTAATGTCCTTGCCCGGAACCCACATCAGGGCGAACAGGGGGCGCATGATTCGGGCAGCTGAAGGGAGGAAGCGTTGGTAGAAATTCACCATACCCACTAATTTCTGAAGGCCTTTGACTGTGGTGGGTCGCGGAAAATGGCAGACTGCGTCTACCTTAGCGTGCAGAGGGGTTGCCCCGTCTGTAGTGATCCTGTGGCCCAGGAAGTCGATGATTTCGAGCCCGAACTGATATTTGTCCGGGTTGATTGTCAGGCCGTATTCACTCAGTCGGGCGTAGAGTTGACGGAGGTGGTACAGATCTTCCTGACGACTGTTGCTGGCTATGAGGATGTCGTCCAAATAGGTGAAATCGAAGTCCAGGTCGCGTTCCACCGCGTCCATTAACCGCTGAAACTTCTGTGCAGTATTCTTTAGGCTGAACGGCATGCGGAGGTAGAAAGGGGTGATGAGTGCCGTTTTGGAGACGTCGTCCAGATGCATCGGGATTTGATGGTATCCCCGGACGAGGTCCACCTTGGAGGTTTGCTGCAAAGTCTTGAATGTGCGGCACAGAGTAGAGGTCCGGTTTTGTAGCCTCGTTCATGCCCATGAGCTGTCGGACCGTCGTAAGATCCCCAAATCCTCCCTCCTTCTAAACTTCTCCTTCGCCAGTCGGAGCTGTCCGGGAGACACCTTCGAGCACGGGCATGGAGGGGTGGTCTTTGTGTCGGGATGTGGTGCTATACGCCGTGTCTGGGCATGGCTGCCGTGAACTGCTGTGCCAGAAACGATGGCAAATGCGCCAGGACCCTGGTGAAGTCGTTGTCGGACAGCGTGATCGAGTCCAGGTGTGGGACCGGCAAATGGGCTTCACCCAGGGTGAACATTTGAAAGGTCTCGGCGTGGACCAGTCTCCTCCCTTGCAGGTCGACCCACCCCCAGGAGTGGTTGGGCTACGGCGGCCAGTGTGATGTCCCAAGTGAACCCGCTGGAGCCGAACTGTAGCCACACCGTACGGGTGCCGTAGGTGCTTACTGTGCTGCCGTTCGCGGCCCTCAGGGTGGGACCCGGTGCACTCTTGCGGGTGTCGTAACTCGGCGGCGATAAGACGCTGATCTAGACTCTGGTGTCGACTGAAAAACAGCGTCCCGACTGCTTGTCCCACACATATAGGAGGCTATCCCGATGGCCAGTCGCCGTAGCCAACAGCGGCGGCTGGCACTTGCGTTTCCCGGGAACTTGCTGGGAGGGCTACAGCGGCGAGCTTCGGCGCCCCTCTGCTGGTGGTAGAAGCACTATTGTTTGTTGGACTCCTTGCCCCTGTCTCTGGGGTTAGCGGGCTTTGCTGTAGTGCCTGGTCTGGTTTGCTGCTCTGGTTTGCTGCTGGGAGGGTGGCCTGGTGATCTGTGCGACGGATGCCCCATTCTCCTTTTTGGCTTTCCATAGCAAGTCCGCCCGGGCCGCCATTTTCCGGGGGTCGCTGAAATCCGCGTTGGACAGCAGGCGTATGTCCTCGGGCAGCTGCTCCAGGAATGCCTGCTCAAACATGAGGCAGGGCTTGTGTCCTCCGGCTAGGGACAGCATCTCGTTCCTCAAAGCCTATGGCAGTCTGTCTCCCAAACTATCCAGTTGCAGTAAGCGGGCAGCTCGCTCGCGCCGTGAGAGTCCGAAAGTCCTTACGAGCAGGGCTTTGAATTCCGTGTATTTGTCTTCCGCTGGGGGAGACTGTATGAACTCTCAACCTGAGCCGCTGTGCCCTGGTCGAGGGAGCTCACCACGTAGTAGTAACGTGTGTCCTCCGAGGTTTTCTGCCGAATGTGGAATTGGGCTTCTTCTTGCTGGAACCAAAGGTGAGGTCGCAGCGACCAGAAGCTTGGCAGTTTTAACGAAACTGCATGAACAGATGCGGCGTCAGTCATCTTCGGCCCAAATATCATTTGGGTCATCGGGGTTACCAATTGTAGCGGTGTGCTACACGTAGCGCTGAAATAACGACATGCAGTCAATGAACTGCAGTTACAAAAGAGATCTATTCAAACTTCGCGGCCTCGCGTTAAAGCCTTCCTGTTCCCGCCCTCCCCTGGCGGGAATGCTGTAGGGGGCGGGTATTCACAGTCCCGTCCCGGGCGCGGGCTTTTCCCCTTGCTGGTGAAGCAGACTTGGCGCCTTTTTTGGGGCTGGCCTCAATGCCGGCACGCGCCACTTTGTGAGCAAGTTCGAGTGCGCTGGGAAGTGGGTGGCCACACGTTCATTCGCTAATGTAAAAAGCGGCTAATGTTTAGAGGGTGAATGTGGAGCGGTAGTGTTCCATAATGCGGTGCCGGAATCTGTAGTGGGTCTCACCAATTTGGAATGAGGGAGGACCCGTAGATGCAGCTAGTTCACTTGTAACGCTTGCACTGATAAGTGCCAGGAAGGAGATTAGTGAGAAGGGAAATTGATACCTGCAGACACCGCAGAAGGGGCTGGGGGTCGTGTCGGGAATTGAATCGTCGTCGTATTCCCATTGATGAGGGAGGAAGTTACGGCGGAGGAATGCTGGATGTGTGTTAGGTAACAACATAAAGATCTGTTTTTCTCTCATTCTCTCTCTCTCTCCAGCGAGAGGAAGGATGTGGAAATTACAGAAAGGATGCAGAGGAGATCTACACAGAATTGCGTGGATTAGGGATCATGCCTTATGAGAATAGGTTGAGTGAACACGACTTCTTTTACCTGAGCGGCGGAGGATGAGAGGTGACCTGATAAAGGTGTATAATGATGAGAAGCATCATTTTTCCCCAGGGCGGAAATGGCTAGCACGAGTCGGCACAGTTATAATCGGCTTGGAGGTATGTTGAGAGGAGATGTCAGGGGTAAATCTTTTACGCAGAGGGCGGTGAGTGCATTGATTGGGCTGTCGGCGATGGTGGTAGAGGCGGAAACGATAGCGTCTTTTAAGAGAAGCCTGGACTGGTCCATGGAACTTAGAAAATTAGAGGGCTCTGCGTAACGCCAGGTAATTTCTCAGGGAATGACATGTTCGGCACAGAATTGTGGATCGAAGGGCCCGTATTTTCTGTTTTTCTATGACGCTGGAGGAAGGTAAGGGTTATTCCTCCAGAAGGGGAGACCGAGATATCAAGAAATACTCACCCGTTTCAGGGTGATAAAGTCGTTCAGTCAGTCGAAGGCAGGCAAATATTGCGTAAAAACAAGCTATGAACCCTGTAAAATATTGATGATTGTTAGTTGAATTAAATGAGAATGCAGGAAACTGCACCAAATTACAAGTGCGTGAGGATGTTTTAATCTGGATCTTCAATGAGAAGTATCTAATGACGCACTCCGACGTAATATTTACGTGGTAGAATGTGTTGTTTTGTCAACTCTTTAACAAAATTGCAGATAATGTCTCTCCGGTGAAAACAATTACGGTCATTGCCATCCTGAAAATGTGGGTTTTGTACTGGTCATATAAATATCGTAGACATTTATTATGCTAAATATGATAAACGAGAACCAGCATTGAATTATTAACGACTCAGTGAAACGTGGGTCTTCCACCTTCAGGAACACGTATACATTTACTTCATTTTACCCGCTTAAAAACTCCCTGTCGTTATCAAAGAGCCATTGTGCTCTGCCAACGATCAAACTTCATACTTATTTAGTGCATGTTGTATACGCTATGAAAATAACTAATTATTAATATTTCTCCAACAGCTCAAGTTTCGTGCCTAAATAAAATCTCCAAGACCCTTCATTTTAAAATGTTGTAAACAGTATCTTCTTTGCAGCTCTAGTACTGGGCTTGTCGTACTCTACCCAGAGGCAGCTCGACCGCTTTTCTTTCCCTCCTGACACCCAGTTCTTACCGGTGGCTCCGATTAACTGTTCGCATCCGATAGCAGCAACCCCGGTACGGCGCTTCGACAGTCGGGCTAACCAAGTGAGGGTAGCCGCCAAACATGAAGGTCCGTCAGTTAGGAATTTGCCTACCACAGCATGTGAATCCAGTTTCTGGACTCGGGGGATGAGATCTACTACAAGATACAACACCCAAGAAGGCGCTGCAGCAATGGTTCATGGAGAGCGAAGTCAAAACAAGGCGCAAAAGACGTCACAGCTACCGCTGCAGCCGAGGAAGACTCCATAGAAATCGCGACTATATCTCTTCCAAAGCAAGAGATTTGTTGTTTATCGCCAATGTGCGCATTTAAATAGCTTCGTACATAAGTAGATAGATATACAGATAGATAGATTGAGAAGGATTATTTTTATGAGACAGATAATTTGATTCCATTTCTGTGCTGTGTGGGGGCCACTGGGGTTATGTTTCCTCCTTACAAGCGATCAATTACTGCAACGAATAGGACTGTCAGACTACAGGAACATCAGAGTCCACATGATGTTGGCAGTGCTTAATCTGACTCGGCACCAACAACATGGGTAATATCACTGCCTGCCCAGTTCCACCAATACTGCAATGTTATTATCTCATCAGTTTCTGCCCCACGAACACTCACACAAAGAAAGTTACTGCTTATTCAGAACCATCTTCAAATATACTGGTAAATTTATTGCTTGTCCAACCTCATGACGGACACAGCGAAAACAAGATGCATGACCATAAAACCATATCAATATCCCTCTTTATAAAAAAATGCTCTTCAGCAAAATATCACTACCAGTGACGATGCCCTGCAATCAATGGTCGCACTGTAACTGGATATCAGAACATATTGGTTATGCATTTATTTGTGAATGCCCGCTCTCTTGCAGGAAATAAAAAGTTATTAACACAGAAATTACAAACTGTAGAATCAATACGTAAAGACACTTAACCTCTGCTTTTGTTGCTTTTTCCGTACTCATATCTGCCGTGACCCAGCGGATAAGGAGAAATATTCACTCTTTTTTTCTGTCATCACATTGGACCATGTTTATATTTGGAAGCACCTGCGCGTTTTTATTTTAGTATGTCTAAATGAAATTCAGATTTATTTATTTGCAAGTCCTGATACACTCTTATATATAGTCAGTCCACACGGGTGTGGGGGTGGGGGGGGGGACATCTAGCGTTTGTTCAGTGGGTTCCTGCGCAATGAACCGAAATGACGAAAATAGGTGGAACTTGTATTCAGTAGCTTTAGATAATGGGAACCACCAGTGAATGTCGAGTCTTCATCACTTGCACCTTTACACAACTGGTATCATTTCCTCTGGTGTCTCATATCAGGAATAAAATAGTGAATATAATTGTTAAAATGCCCTGTATACATGGAAACATATGTTAGGTGTATTAACTTTGGAAACAATGTAATGTACGCTGTGGATAAATTGTATGTTTTTGTTGTTTCTATAAGGCTGTGTAGAACAACAAGAGAAAATATTTGCATACGACTAACCATATCAATTTCAGTCAAGGTGAGATGTAGTTAACCCGTTATAGCTTGGCACTGGCAGATTTGCGAGAAACGCTTAGTTATGTGTTTGTGTACCATAAAATCGAGACAGTATTTGAAAGACATTCAAATAATTTGTAAATATTGCTGGAATGAGACAATACTTACAAGGAACACACTAAAAAGTTCTCTGCAGGAAGACCAGTAACCTGAAAAACAACCGGATGAATACGTACAAGCTCTAGAAGATGAGAGATGAAAACAGATAGGAGAGATATCCTTCTTGTTCAACTCTTTGCTTTTCCCTCCCGTCATTTCCCAGCTTCGGACACATATTTTCATTTATATGATTAAAGGCAATGTGGTACATTTACATTGAAGTCCTCTCATATTCATTATTGTGACCTCTCTGTTTTATTTTATATCAGGACTCGGCTGCGTATCAGTGGAAACAGAAACGGCAGTTGCATAAACATTCGCCACTTGTATTCAATGGCTAGAGGTAATGGTCCCGATCTGGGAATTGAAAAGTGTTTTCACTGTATCACTTACTGTGCAATGGTGTGTAGAGCTTTATATTGTACAACCGAACTTTATTGCGGTTTCGTGTCATGAATAATATCTTAACTGCTGCTTTTCCAGACAAAAATTACTACACACACACTGACAATGTCATTTCGTACCATGATGATGACCAACATTGATAATCCAGTCCCATCACTGACCAGACTAATAATACAGTTGCCTCTGCAGACTTACCAGTGAGAATCATTTACTAATAGACATTGATTTCAGGTAACGTGAGAGAATTGATAGAAAGTGGAGACACCACTTTTGACCAATAAAGTGAATAAGTGTATGGGGCGAGCTGCCCGAAGATGTGTTTGAGGTACACACTTTCAGAACATTCAAAATGTAATTGTACAGTTCAGGGATAGGAATGCTCTAAGGGAATTCGGACAAAAAGGGAGCACATTAAGATACGAACCGCTTGGGCCGCCGTTTCTACATCCGGTTACTAAGACTATTTACTTTAAGAACTGGAACACTAATAGCTTCAGCGATTCTGTGCACGAGTTGAGCTTTGTTTCCGATTTCAGTCACATGTGGCAGGTGGATTTCTGTAGTCTTTCATAGAGGGCAAATTATACAAAATCACAACGTTTACAGATGAGGTAATTTTGCTTGTCAATATATACAGAGTCAGTTTGAAGAGCGGGACTGATGCATCTGGATAAATCGTGTCCTCTCACGTTACTTCTTTGCATTCAAGTGAGTAGCATCAGGTGCCATACTCTGGAAGTATTTTGTTACCACTGTGGTGTGGGATCATGTACGGGTTCTGTTGTTAAGAAAATATTTTAAACTCCATTTAGTTTCGTTTCTGATTCAATAGCTTTATGTACTTACAATTAAATACGCACCGTGGATGTGTTCACTTCCGTAAAAGTACAAATTTATCAGGTTGATATGCAATCTAGTTATCAAACACGGGGTAAAAGATCAGGAGAAGGTAGATTGTAAAGAATACCAATCGGTCATTCAGTGATCTAACCCATTAAATCCTGGAGGGAAACCACTTGAAGAAAGCTAAGCAAGTCAAAGCACATTTCTGCTAACGCCACTTTGTCTTCCCGCCACCAGTTTTTGTTTGCAACTTTTAGACATAGCAGGCGAACAAAAAAATCAGATTTTTGACAAATATCCTATTTCATTTAAAGCTCTTAACAGAAAAAAATGACATTTTGCTTTCTTCCTTCTCTGCTAACTGTGATTCTATCCTCCATGGTACGCTTTCATATATGTTCTGATACGTTTTGCGTGTAATTCAAAATTATCTCATAACAGGAGCATATATCCTCACAGATATTGCTCAACTACTGTTCAAATCAAGGGTAAACATTTCATGTCATTTCATGGAATATAATTAACGTCATTTCAAGGGTGGCTGGAATATCACCGGAGAGACGTCTTCTGTACCTAGCAGGCTTGCCGTTCAATCTGTTAGGAAATGCAGAGGAAGCTTGAGCTAAAACCAGGGCAGTGGTGTGGATTGAGCTTGGAGCGATAATTTCCATAACAGATCTGAAAACAATAAAAGAGAGTAACACCAAAGCCACAAAGCAAGGGGCAAGGGGAATTAAACGCCATTTGCAACAAGGTAAATATTATGTAGATCGAGCTAAAGCCAGAAACTACTGGTTGAGGCCGACTGGTTCGATGAGTGAACAAGAATGGTGGTTGGGTACAGGGTTTAAGTAGGCTGCAGGTAATGTGTATGGAGCGAGTGGTAGATGAGGTGGAGACAAGGTATTCCTGATAGAAAACCACCACTATCACCCTCCATGGCCCATCCCCGACGGCATTAGCCAATCTGGAATGGTCCAGTAGAACACAATGATGAGCGATTTATCAAAAATGCCGCTATGAGTGAGGAGGTCACGGGTTTGGCAAGTGCGATGGAAGACACTGATTACGAAAAGCTCATGAATCGTTTACTTACCAACAGCAAGAACTCTTACAATCCCTGCAGCAGAAAGATAGAAACTGATTTCCTTGGAGAAAGTCCTTTATCTGTTTGTATTTCAACCTCCGCTAATAATCTGCCAATTTCAAATAGGATTTTGAATTTAATCTGTATGTCATGTGTTTTGCAGCATTTACCGGGTTCAAACGACTAAAAGTTATCTTTGGTCATTTTGCCCATTTGTTCTAATATGTTTGTACATAAGATGAAATGTTGGCATCTGTTTGTGCTCTGAAAATCGCAAAAAAAATGATTCCGAAATTACAGCAATGTGAATTCTCGTAACCTGGACATTATAAGCAGAAGACAATCCATTATATTGCTCTTCACGCTATCGGGCAACTTCATGTGACGCAGTTTGACAGCATATGGGGACCATTTTATCCCCCTTTTCGCCATGTATTCAGGTGGCGACATCACCTGCTGTACATGTGTCATTGGATAAATCGGAAACCTGCTCACGCACACCACTTCCTGTGCAAACATCGGCATGTAAGCATTTACCCACACTAAATTCAGAGAAGAGCCAAACGTTGATAACGTCTCCTTGCAGGATTATTCTCACATTGACCAAGAATAATACATTTCAATCTATGTCGCCGTGTCATTGGAAGTGTTCGGTTTTATTTCATGTTCGCTGTTACAACTTGCAACATTCTATTAAGAATCCACACTATTTTGAGAAAAGAAGAGTTGCATCTAAAAAGGTGATTAATGTCCTCCTGGCCTATTGCATAATCCGTTGTCTGTATCGAGTGATTGTACTTAGTTTAATGAATGAGGAAAAGCGTTTCAATGAGCAGAATCGAAGGGAACTGAATCCTAAGGAAAATCTTTCATCGGCGGCACCGTGGATCATTGTCAGAAACTGAAGTCAGAATTCAAAAGGGACTAAGTCGACGTGTTTTACCTTAGTTTCTTGGAGAACAACAAAATTTTACAGTCAGCAGTTCAAGTGTTCCACATTTAATCTCACAGATTCTAAACAATATACAACATCGAATTTCTGTTCTTCAGACATCAAGGTAAACAGAAGCTTACGCCAAAGGACGAGAGACGGTATGACATTTGGAACCCAAAAGCGTCCTCCTGCTCTCCCCTCACAAGCATAAGCAGCAGCAAAGCGTTGACCGCCCCCTCCACCATTAATTGAACCGACACACTCCCCCTACCAACCATCCAATAGCAAAGTCCCAGGAGAAAAAAACACATTACCTGCGGTAAAAGAAAAACACATATTGTTAAAAAGGATAATTCAACATAGCTCAGGCGTTCCGTCCCTCTTTCACACATACGCACACTCGCTGTCTCCATTCTCCGACAATCTGCATCACGTTCACGATTCTCCCAAGCACAGGATATACACTGCGCCCCATCTACATTTGAATATGAAAACATTTTCCTGGAACATATCTGTCCGACGTGTATATCGGTGCAGAAATTTGTTATTATTAATTTTATTTTATTGTTTTCTCAGCTCAGGCTGATAAACTCCGACGTACGGAGAAATCCAAGCACGCGCATTTCTCAACTGCTAGAAGCAGGTGTGACACTCGGCAAAACCATAGTGGCCTTAGGAAATCGTCCTGGAAAAACGTCTCGGTTCATTCTGATAGTCCTATTTTTATGTTTTGGTTGTTCCTACTTTCAGTGTCCAGATACATCAATGCTTCAACATGTCGAAGGTATTTCATAAATATTTGGTATAGTTTATATATATATATTACAAACTTCTATTAACAGTGAGTGTGGGACAGAGTCAAGGTATTCTTTGTAGAGAATGTAAAAACACGGAACATTTCTGCATTACCGCCGGCTTAATTTACAATTATGGAATCTATTACCAGTTGTTCTTTAATTACGAAATACATGATGTTTCAATTTTAAATATTAAGTATATTGCAAACAAGTTATATGAGCATATTTTGATGCACTATCTGATTTCCCCTTTGAGTAAGAGATATGCTTTACCATCTGTTGAAATATAGTCATTTTTTCAGGATAATTAACAAAATTTTTGACATGCGTTAACAGGTACAGTTGAACGCAAATATGTTTTATATCAATATTTAAGGACACTATCACTTCCAGTACATTTTCTCTTCTATATATATATTCTATAACTTATTTCAACATACCCATTGTAACCAGGTATGCGCATTTCTTCAAACCTGTGTGTGCGTTCTGTCTCTCCCTAATCCTCCTTACTTCTTGAGTTTGCGTCATGCTGTTTGACCCGATATTAGAAGAGAATTTGTTATCTCTGTGTTTATTCAATTTCTGTGCTAGGATTCGTAAGGTTTTGGTTCATCGTGTTTAGTTTCAATATTTTCCCTAAATAATTGACACTGTTTTTGAACTGATAAATCTGTTTTCTTCATCTGGTGCATTTCATGCTCTATTTAGTCTCGTTTTGTATGCACCATGTTTCGGTTTTAATGCATTACAATTGCCAAAATGCTTTTCGTATGCTAATCTTCTCTTTGCTTGGTATTTCCTTAGCCATCTCCTTAAAATTCATTATCGTGCTGCGCATTTTATACTCCATTAGGCGGTGTACTTCTTTCCTTAACTTTTCAATTCTGTTGCTTCCTCTCTTCTGCCATTTGGGTGTCCTCATGTTATTACTTCTTATTGAGTTCCTAAATGAGTGTCTCTGTTTTGGTGTCATTGTACTGTACCGTCGTTAATGCTGCGCATTACACAACTGTGTGTTAATCTTCAAATGTGACGAGTTTTCCTGTTGGTTGTAGTAATATAATATTATTGAAAGTGCTTAATAATTTTTGCAAGTTACAATGACGTATTTTGTTTATGTATGCAAGATCTTGTGTTGGGTCTCGTGTAATGTAAATACTAAGATAACTGTCTTTCCTGTAAGCTTCATCTGCACACAGCGAAGGTTCTTTCTATGTACTGTTGCTGTTGGAATAATTGTACTTTCCTCAGTTCTTCGGTAGGTTGCAACTTCATTATTTTCTTGAATAGTATTGTTGTGGACTTTGGGTTGGTTTCTTACTAGTTCTTCTGCAACTTCTTATTTTATCTGTTTTAACATGTGATTAATTTTTAATTATTTTTGCTCCACGTTGATGTGATTGTCGTTGTGTATTTGCTTGTATGAAGGAATATTCCTCGTAAAACTGTTGATGGAGTCTATGCTGTCAGATCAGTCTCAAAATTCATTAAAGCTGCCCCATAGACATTCTACAAATTCTCTCTCTTGAGGTCCACGGCTTTCCCGATCCACTTTCCCCGCATTTTATTGGACGTTCAGCTCGCAATGACAGCCATCCGTTAGCGAAATTTCAGTGATGGCCATAACGTCATAGTTGCCAATCTGTAGCTGAATTTTAAGATAACCCATTTTATTCTTTATGCTGAGTGCATTCAGATATAACAGCTTCACACCAGTATTTGTCGTTTTAATTTTTAACTGCACCACGCCTCTATTGCCCTGTAACTAATGTCACTGGTTGTGATTAAGCCTGCGTGCTCTTTCTATAATCTATTTGCTTTATTTCAGTTTCCTTCTTCCTTAGCCCTATCACTTCGGTCCCCATTCCATCTGAAATTCGTTTAAACTCTAACAGATCAATTTAATGTGCTTGCTAAGGTATTGACAGCTTTGAGTTCAGTGGGAACCGGCCCTTTTTGCACAGGTCGTGTCTCCCCCAGAAGAGGCCCCAATGATCGAGGAATATGAAGCTCTGCTCCCGACACCAGACTCTCAGCCACACATTAATTCGGCTGATCATGCTATTCACTTGTTGCTGCACGTTTCACAAGCAGCAATCCTGAGATTACTACCCACGAGTTACTGCTTTTCAGCTCCTTGCCTAACTGACTGAATTATTTCTTATCCTCGTCCCTTTTTCTACATTTCTCATTGGCACTGACGTTACCAAGACTGCTGGATGGTGGCCCTCTCTCGTTAGAATGCTCTGCTCCCGATCCGAGGCATCCAGCACCCTGGCACCCGGAGGCAGCAGCCCAAGAGGCAATCTCTCTCAGGCTGACAGAATCTCCTGTCTGTACCCCTCACTATGGAATTTCCTATGTCTACGGCATTCCTCATCTTCCTCTCTCCCTTCTGCACCACCGAACCAGTCTCAGTGCCAGAGACCGGATCGCCGTGGCCGTCCTCTGTTAGGTTCCCTCAACTGTTCCGAAAGGAGATAACGATTACTGAGGGGAATGGCCACAGGGCTGCTTTCACCTATCTGAGCTCTTTCCCTCGTTTTCCTCTCTTCGCTGATCGTCACCCACTTATCTAACTTCTGCCACTTCATGGTGTCTAACCCCATGTATCTCCTCTCTGTCTCCTGTTTACTCTCCCTAATAAGCTGTAGGTCATCGACCCGCAGCTCTACATGCCTAGCACGGTCTCTCAGGAGCTTCACCTCGGTGCACCCGACGCAGAAGTGGCCAGCTAGGACACTGAACGATTCCCAGCTCAGGATCTTCAAAACAGCCTTCAAAAGGGAAAAAGAAGAAATGTAAAATATTGAAATAAATCTGTTACTGAAAATGATTCGCTGTTAGGTGCCATCGTCCTCCGAAACTTCACCCATGCTTGTGAGCTCAAACCTCGTGTTGTCGGGCTGGGATTAATAACGTCGATGTTGTGTCGAGAATCACAGGTGACCATGTGTAAAGAGGTATGTTCCAGGCACTTGATCCGTTAACCGGCGAGCTATGCAACCTGAGTCAGTGTGTTAAATGTCTGTTGCGGCCGTACTGAATTCTGGACATTTCTGAGCGACGGTTCACGCTGCTATTGCTTTTATTGGTATGAAGCCAAACACTATTCAACGCCTGAAGTGTACCATGCGCCGTCGGTTGCGTCAGGAATAAAGTGACAGCTTCAACATTGAATCAGGGCCAACTCAGCGTCAATTAACTAATCCCATAAACCTACCGAGATTAAAATAAAATGCAATATACGGAGAGGTTACATAAATTTATTCATGACGTTTCTTCATAAATAACAGTAATATAATTGAGTACATTCTCCATTGTTTCTCGTTTGTGTTGACCATTCTAAAATCAGAGAAATCAGGGAAAAGTGACGCAAATTTAACCGTACATCAGTGAGTATATTTTTGTTCCTGTGTTAGTTTCCTCTCTGAACTTGCGACACTTCTCGGCTCCTTTATCTTTTATTACACAGGTGGGGAAGGAAGGGAGGAGGAAAGAGAGCGAAAGAGAGTCAGAGAGAGAGAGAGAGACAGAGAGAGAGAGAGAGAGAGAGAGAGAGAGAGAGAGAGAGAGAGAGAGAGAGAGAGAGTGCCGTGTTTAATTATCCTTTTTAACGATTAGTTTTTTTTTTCTTTTACTGCAGATCATGTTTATTTTTCTAGGGCTTTGGTTTTGCTTGGTTGGTAGTGGAGGGTTCTGGTGCGTTTTGCTGCAACAAGTGGTGGAGGGGGGCTGTCAATGCTATGCTGTTGCTTGTGCGTGTGAGGGGCGAATACGGGGACACTTTCGGATTCTAATTTAGTTTGTTACTGTCTGTCATCCTGTGGCGTACGATTCTCTTTCCCTGGATGTCTGCAAATAACAAGAATTTGATGTTGTATGTTCTGTAGCACCTCTGATAATAAATGGAATAATTGAAATACTGAAACGATGTTTTGTTCTTTCGCAGGAAGATAAGGTACTACACACATGTACCCAGACCCTTCTTATATCTGACTTCAGTCTCTGACTATGATCCAAGGTGGCGCCGATGAAAGCCTTGCCTGAGGATTCATTTCACTCGATTCTGCTCAGTGAAACGTTCATTTCCTTACATTAAACCAATTATAATCACTCGATACAGTATGGAGCTTGTGCAATTAATCGCCTTGATTCGATGTCACTTTTTTTTCTCAGCAGCAATCGGGTTTCCTCATAAATGGTGCAACTTGTAACAGCGGGCATGAAATGGAACTGAACACTTCCGTAGGCACAACGTCCTAGTTTGCCTTTTATTTTTGTTGGTCACTCTCAGAATAATCTTGCAGGGAGACATTATCAGAGTCGATGGCTCTTCTCTGAAGTTAGTGTGGATAAATTCTGAAATGCCGGTGTTTGCACAGGAACAGGTGTGCGTGAGCAGCTTTCCGATTTTTACAATGATATCTGCGGGGGAAGAATGTTCCGGGCCGGAATACCTGGCGAAAAAGCGGATAAAAACGCTTTGATGGGGTCAGCTGTCGGACAGTGGATTCCCTCCAGTATTCAACGCGTCAGATCACCGAATGGCCGATAGGTAGTCTTTACAATCTATCATTCCCTAAATTACTTCAAGAGGCAGATGAGTAGATTGCATGTCATCCTGATTAATCTGTTCTTCTCAGGATATCAATACATCTACGGCGCGTTATTTTATTGTAAATGCATGAAACTGTCGAATCAGAAAGAAAAAAAAAACGAAATGGATTTAAAAATATTTTATTTACAACAGACCCCGTAAATGATCCCACAACGACATCTGTACAGAAATCTCCGGAGTATGGCACCTGATTTTGCTCCACTGGATGCAAAGAAGCAGGGCGTGAGGACAGGATTTAGGTGGATCCGTCAGTCCCGTTCTTCCAACTGGCCCTGTGTATATTGACAAGCAACAGAACCTCAGTAGGAAACGTTGTGATTTTGCACAATTTGCCCTCCATGAACGATCCCTAAAATCCAACTTCCACCAGTGCCCGAAATCGGAAAGGAAGGCCAACTCGGGCACAGAAACCAGAAGGTGTTAATGATCCAGTTCTTAAAGTAAACAGACTTAGTTAACGGATGACATAGTTAATGACTGCTCCAGCGATCATTTAAGCTATTCTCATTTGCTCCGTTTTTGATCTTATGCCGTTAAAGCATTCATATCCATGGACTGTCCAAGTATGTTTTGAATGTTGTGAAAGTGCATATGTCAAACCAATCCACGGTATCTCTTTCCATATATTTACATCTTATTGGTCAAAGTGGTTCCTCTACTTCTTTTTAATTTTCTCACGACACTCTAAATAAATGTCTATTTGTTAATGATGATCTAAACTGTTTGTCACTGGTAAGTCTGCAGAGACAGCAGTATTGTTATTCTGATCAGTGTTGGGTCTGCATTACCAATGTAGTCTATCATCATGGTCAGCAATGACATTGTCAGTGTGTGTGCAGCAATTCCTATGAAAAAGCAGCAATTAAAATGTTCTTCATGACAGGAAATCGCAGTGAAGTTCGGTTTTATGATATAAAGCTCTACATCTTATTGTGTGATTCAGTGAAAAAATTCGCAGTCCATTATTTCTGGCGACTGAATACAAGTGGAACATGCTTATGCAGCTCCCGATTCTATTTCCGCCGATCTGCATACGAGTCCAGACCTAAATTTGAACGGATAGGTCACAACAATATTTTTGAGAGTACTTCATTGTGTCTACCAAATTTTGTTTAGTCTTACAAATAAAAATATGTGTCCGAAGCTGGGAAATGGCAGAATGAAAAGGCAAAGAGTTGAACAAGAAGGGGATCTCCTCCACCAGTTTCCATCTCTCACCTTCTAGAGTTCGTGCATATTCATCCGGTTGAGTTTCAGGTCACTGCTCATCCTGCAGAGACCACTTCATTCTTTTCCTTGCAATGTCTTGTCTCATTCGAGTAATACTTACGAATTATTTCAAAAACTTTTTAAAAAACTATATCAATGTTATTGTACACAAACGTATAACTGAGCATATCTCGTAATTCTGCAACTGACAAACTATAACGGGTTAACCACATCTCACCTTAGCTGTAATTAATCTGACTAATGATGTGCAATAATTTTCTCCTGTTATTCTGCATCATGTGTTTGAAACAACAAAAAAGAACTGACACATTTGTTTGCAGCATCAGCACACTTTTATCAATGGTTAAGAATACCTAACGTATGTCTACACGTATGCAGGGTATTTTAACAATTATATTCACTATTTCATTCATGGTAGGAGACATCAGAGGAAATCATACCGGTTGTCTAAAGGTGAAGAACGCTTGTCATTCTCCTGTTCCCTGGTGGTTTCCATTAACTGAAACTGTTGAACACAAACTGCACTAATTTTCGTCATTGCGGTTCTATATAAATGGTCAATATTCGGATTTATCCGTGCAGACTGATTAAATTTATGGTGGAACAGGATTTGAATGCAAACAACACGGAATTTCATTTCGACTTACTAAAATAAAAATGTGCCTGTGTCTCGTAATATAAACACGGCCCAATGTGATGATCGAAAATAAATAATGAATATTTCTCCTTATCCATTGGGTCACACCTGATATCAGTGCGAAAGTATCAGCAAAATCCGAGGATAAATGTCCACTCTTGATTCAGTCATTCGTTCGTGCATTGACCGCACAACTGTCACGAGCAGACATGGAATGGACCCAAACGCAGGGCGCAGGCCCTGACGTACTAGGGATAGGACAGGATGGGGTTGCCATGACATGCAAGGGGTAATGCAGGCGGAGCTGTATCCCGGAGTTCAGGCAGGCGATGCAGGAGGATCCCGGAGTTCAGGCGAGGCAGGAGGATCCCAGAGATAAGGCAGGGCAGGATAGCCCCCTGGGGCAGCCGCATGGATCCCGGTCAGGGCCTCCTTCCAGGCGGAAACACGGAGACCTGGGAAAGGTGCGGACACTTGGGCAGCTGCGGGGCACAACCCAACAGAGGTAAGAGGTAAGGAAGTGAACGGAGTCCCTCCGCCGGGCGACGGCAGACGGCCTGGCTTCCCCGACGGAGCCGAGGGACAGCAAGGGGCAGAACAACGGGTAACGGCCACGGCCTGACTTATCCGACGGAGACAAGCGAACAGAGGGGAGCTGAGTCCAATGTGAGCAGCAGTGAAACCGGGATACACCGGTAAATAGGGAGAAGCAAGCAAACAGCACGACAGCGTGGTCAAGGCGAATACGACGGAACAGCGGGACCAGCGCACGCGAGAGAAGCAGAAAAAGCAAGACCAAGACGAACTGGTCCGAACAGGTACAGTGCACGTTGCAAAGCGGAATGCTGAGCCGGTAGCGGAGCAGGATACAGAGCAGGATACGGAGCAGTATTTGGAGCAAACGAATCAGGTACAGAGAGGGTTAAACCGGCTTCGGAGCAGGACGACCCCTCAATGAGGCACAGTCCCCGAGCCCCTTATAAACACCAGCCCCCTAATAGGCAACAGGTGTACCTCCTTACGCCAAGATGATCCATTGGCTCCGGGTGACAGGAGGGCTGGCAGGAAGGTCCGGAGTCCTGAGTCCGCGGATAGGAGCAAACCCTGGACCGGATCCCAACAACAACTCTCTCCTCTGAACAAAAAGTTGCATGGAGATTCTGTCCACATCGTATAGCCATCTCCGGTTGCACAGAGTACTATAAATGTCATTGATATTTGTACATTTGAGATATTGATTCTGCAGTTTGTAATTTGTCCGATATTAACATTGTATTTGCTGCAAGGAAGCGGGGATTGCCATATAGGAATATGTTCTTATATCCAGCGACAGAGTGATCACTGATTGCAGGGCATCTGCACTAACAGTGTGATTGTGCTGAAGTGCATTTTTGATAAAGCAGAATATTGATATGGTTTCCTTGTCATACATATTGTTTTCGTTGTGTTCGTCATGAGGTTGGACAAACAATGAAATTGCTAGTTTACTTGAAGATGGTTTGAATTAGCAATGATATTCTCTATGTGAGAGATCGTGGCACCGAATGAGCTTTGACAATAACATTCCGGTGTTGATGGTACGTGACAAGCAGAGACAATATCTGTGTAGTCGGTGCTTGTCAGACTAAGCACTGATAACACTAGCGTTGTCAGTGATGTGCCTGTAGAGCTGTGACAGTCCAGTTAATTGCAAGGATGGAAGTAACACAACTTCGCTCCTCACAGGCCAGAAAGGTAATAAAGTTCTCATAAATGTAATCCTTCTCAATCAGTTAATGTGTATATCTGTCCATTTACGCAGCTATCTGTCTATTTATATGCGACATTGGTAATAAACTGTAAACCTCTTTCTTTGAAATAGGCGTGATGACAATTTGTTATGGAATATTCGTAATCATGACTAGAAAAAAAAGATGTATACTTGAAATGAATGTGAAAATCGTCCAAAATCCTGAAAGAATATCAATACGTTATGTCCTAGCTAATTCGTTTGTTGTTTTACATGTATTTCTAATTCATGCTTAATTATTGTTTTGCGCTGTTGATTGCCTGTCGTTTCCGTCGACGGCGTAAAATTTGAAGGAGAACCTGTACGAATTTTGCTGTATTGATCTGGTCAATGAACCGGATGTATTGATTTCTGGCGCAGTTGACAATTAAATGGCGGAGTTAGAATTGCTTTCACAAGAAATGGCAACTGTTTCTTTGTTACTGATATAAAACAATTTACAAGAAAAGGTGAATACTGAGTGGTGCGTCAGACCACGGTGAGGATAACAGTCCGGCAAATCGCACATCGATCCAGTTCCACGATAGTTCTATGATGCAAGTGAGGTTTTCTTTAGGCATCCGAGGGCTACACAGTGGTACATTCCAATGAAGAATGGTGATATTTTGCTTTTCCAATAAGCCGAAGGCCGGCCATCAGTATGAGTTCCGCTATAGGCATGAATATGTTTGTACTACAAAAGCAGAAGGAAATGAGATTGAAAAGTGAGCATGAGCACACCTCTGTTCTGAACATGGTGACGAGGTGGAAAATGAGAAAACGCTGAATGTGAATATGTGACAGAGTTAGTCATGAAGGCACGGATTATTATTACAGAAAATAGACTCTTCGGTATATGTCGGTCATCCCTTTGTGAACTTCTGCCTTGCCCCATTTATCTGCATTCTCCGCTGAAATGACAATAAAAAGTAACTTGACGAATTGGCTTCGGCCCTCTCTCATCCACGTACCTACTTGACCTTCTCTGAAATGATAACTTTGAATCCGCATCTGCCAGTTACGCTTGCATTTCCTTTCGTACTCGCTCGACCCTCTGAGTGAATAGCTTCCGCTACAAACACTTCTTGCACGTTTTAACTTACTCTCCAAAAGTAAGAGCTCTAGTTGTAAGTTCAATCAAAGGATAGAGCATAGAAATCCATAGCATATTATAAGCTTTTCTTTCCAGAAATCTGTGCCGAATATCTAACCTGCTCTAGAAACTCACTGGGCTTTCCTGAGCGAATAGCCCTCTATTGTTGTAAACTCCATGCACCTGTCTAATCGGCTCTTATGAAACACTGTTGTATCCGGTTTCAACACCGGTGCCGGCAGTGATTTCCATGCACACACCTTATCAATAAGTGCGCTTTAGCGTGTCGTATTTTTCCACTCAACGCAGAACACCACGTGTTTGTCTGTATTACATTCCATCTGCCATTTTTCAACACATTACCCAGCCAGTCAACATCAAGCTCCAAGTCTGGTTAAAGTTTCTGGCTAGAGAACGTCCCCAACATAGAGTCATCCGCAATTCTTCCGATAATACCAATCCCAGCTGTAGGCATCTCAGAGTCAAAGAATCAACCTTCCACTTTCTGCTAATCCAGAAAAAAGACGTTCATCAATCCGGCCACAAACCACTTCTAAATTCGTGTTGGTGCATAAGTTTTTATTATGAAAGGTCGCTGGAACATTGCTCTCGATCTCTTTTATATGTTCAGAAGAACATACGTACAACATATTTTATTGTGATAAATATTATCAGATAATACTGTGACGTTCGTCATTCAGATGACTCGAAATGACTAGAAACGGCGATGGAAAAAAATGACCATCACTTCCTTCTGAATAGAGTGTACTTAATTTCACCTGCCAAGCTAATTACCCGCCCTCAATGTCAGAGGCGAAAGTGATCCGCTGAATGTGACAAAATAAATCTGTTTAAAGTTGATTGTCCATGCTCATTGCTCAGAATGATTGTCTACGTTAGAAACAACACTGATCAGAAAATGTCCCATTTTGGCAGCTAACGTCAAATGTCTTGTAGAGTACATTGGCAACGTTCATAATATCTCTTGTTTAAAGGTGAATAATTTGTAACATCTCTTGTGGATACGAATTCATGGCATGGTGACAGAGTGAGAAAAACACTTGAATACAAATGTTTTTTTGTAGCTGGCTGTTCCCTAATGCGAAAATTAATAACCACACTAATTGCCTCAGGAGAATTGCTCTCACTTGTATATAACTTTGTAAAACCAGTCACCAGACCATATGAGTAGTTGGATCCTTCTGTACAACAAAACGCTGCCTCTAACGGAATATGGGATATCCGGCGATTTACTACATCGCAGGCGTTTTCTATCCTGCAATTGTAGCGATCGGTATCCCTGGTAAGATATTGGAACTCTTCACTATATGGATAGTGCCGTTGTCAGTCATCTTGCTTTTGATCCGCTGCGCTGCTTGTACTTGCACAGATGCTACCTTCGTCTGAAATGTGTTTCCAGAATTGAGGATTCAAGCATCTCATAGTTTCTTTATTCTGATTCCATGTCTTTTCTAAGTGATATATTTTTAATTTATTTTGTCAATGACGTTATTTCAATAGTTTAACTTTGTTCGGCTTTCTAAACCGACAGTGGTCGCTTTTCCAGATCAGAAACTTTTTCAGCAGCCCTGCCAGTCGATTATTGACACAGGTCTGTTGTTCCATAAACCACTAAATTATAACATGCATTAAATCTCATTACTTCACTATAAATAACCCCTTCATCTATTTCACCTCAAATAATGGAAATTGTATTGTTTATGGGCAGATCGTCCTTCACCGGTTCGTGAGTCGTGGAAATCAGATGCCCGGCTCTAACTTATCAGTAAGACGCCCACACGCTACTAATTCTGTCCGTTGTTGTCCAAGCGGAGTGCACGGAGAGAGTCCGCACAAATTCATTTTCTGCTTGTCACTTGAAAATAAAAAGAAACATATTCTGCATTGCTATGTAAAAATGGTGTTCATTCAGTCATTTGCATCTAACAATAATTCTGTGTTGATTTTTCTTTCTCTCCAAATTTCTTGTAGTTAATTTAACAGCGATTGTAATCCTGTCTCGTGGAAAATGCGGACTCTCCAAATGCATCACCCGTTACCTGGTTGGAATGGCAACAGCGGATCTGCTGGCGGTTATAATATTCGCTTTACTGGATCAGACCAACAATATCTACATTTATTCGAGATACCTGCTCATCACTCCTGTATGCGCTCTGACAATGGTATTTCATATTGTGACGAGGGACCTTTCTGTTTGGTTTACGGTCAGTTTTACCTTCGATCGTTTCATCGCAATATGTTGTCGAAAGCTCGGGGAACGATACTGCACTGAAAGAACAGCAACGGTGGTTATGGTGACCGTAGTTATAGTGAGCTGCGCGAGAAGTGTCCCATTTTACTTTGCTCTTGAACCTTACGTCATCATTGACAACGTGCCGTGGCGTTGCGTCCACACATATGAATACACTACTTCACCCGTGTGGAAAGGAATTGAATTACTGGATAGCATTGTAACACCGTTGCTACCAATCGGCTTAATTCTAGTGTTCAATGGGTTAACAGTAAGACACATAATTGCGGCAAATAGAGTCCGCAGAGGTCTCCGGCAGAGCAGCGATAAACAGAAGGATATCGAGGTGGAAAACCGCAGAAAATCGATGTTTTTACTGTTCGCAATTTCAGCTAATTTCATACTATTTTGGATGCCGTATGTAGCGCATTCCCTGAAATGGCAAGTGGAAAATTACTATTACCAGGACAGATATTTCAGTTCCCCGGTATATATACTACAGCAAATTGGGTTCATGTTTCAATTCCTCAGTGTGTGCACCAATACATGTATCTATACACTGACACAGAGGAAATTCAGACAAGAGTTGAAGGATGGAATGATGTATGTGTTTACTTTAAATGGTCATCTGTGTAGATAACGACCATGTCCAACTGTAATTCAGAGGAGTTTTTGAATATACAGTTTAAAAAAATCAGCAGGTTTGGTAAAAATGTGATAAATTCAAACAATCCTGTGCCCGATCATCCTGAAATGAATAACTTCCAAACTATCACAGAGATTTGTCAAAATTCGGGAAAAGGTACCTCAGCATTTAATCTAGGACCAAACGTCTCCGGGTAAGCTTCATCCACCAGGTCATCAAACTGATTAACTCACACTGATTTATGTGTTTTTCTATGTAACATTACCTGTTTCATTTATTATAATTTATTATCAATTACTAGGATTGCAGATTGCACATTCAGATGGTGACTTAACCTAAAAAAAAAATTTCCTCATGTATGTGAAGAATGTAAGAAATAAAATCAATTCATTCACAGGTTGAGGAATGATTTCCGGACTTTTCGGACCCCAGGCACCTCTCTTACAGACTCTTCACCCTCCTGCATCTTGCAAAAGGTACCAAAGCATTTGGGATCTCACAACCAGACTGTGCTACTGTTTCTTCTCCCAAGCCAACATACTCCTCAATACCCAGAGTGGGGACTAACATCTACACAATTTATTATTGTATTGGAATTTGTTCTCCACTGTGCCTATTGTCTTCCTTAATTAATTAAATATTGTACTGCCCTGCACTGATTGAGCAACTTATGTAGTCGTATGTATCTCTATAGCCTAGTGTAGTTTTTGTGTTATTTTCCGTAGTCTTGTGTAGCCTTGAGTTGTCTCGCACTGTCTGGTGCAGTTTTCTGTAGTTTCATGTAACACCATGGTCCTGGAGGAACGTTATTTCGTTTTTACTGTGTACTTTAGCAGCAGTCTCTGGTCGAAATGACAATTAAAAGCGACTTGACTTGACTTTTGGATGTTTTAAAATGGTCATAGTCGGGTAAAATAGACTAAAGGGAAAGCATTTTAAACACATGGAGAGTGTGATCTTATCACAGCTACGAAATGCGGGAGGGCGCTGTATTATGATTATATTTTACCTGACTGTGCTAGAACTCAGAAGTAGAAGGGAACGTACACTTGTTTCAGAGAATTCTGTACAGCTCCCATCAGCAAAACAAAAATAACACAGACACACTGACAGACCAGGGGATAGATTTTGGGCAGGTGCCATTTTAACACAGCTGTTGCCAAAAGTAATATTCATCGATAATTCTTCTGTTTAAAATGTTTAGATGTGACAGAATTTCTCAGATGTCTCCAGGAAGGAGACCTGGCACAAGGAGTGGGCAGGCGGTAATGTGAGCAGACCATCTTGTGCTAATACTCGAAAGTAAATTGGATCAGATAACTGATCTTTCCGCGTGTCAGCATTTCAGAACGATAGAGCACAGCTATTCGACATACCGTATACTGGGATAGCAGCAGACAATATGGAATGCACTTAATTGATACTATTCGGTAGGAACGTGGGAGCCGGAATAGGGGAGCGATTTGTTCCTTCAAATACGTAAAAGAAATATTGATATTGTTAATGGAGCACTTGATCGGGTTCGGAATTTGCGCGTTTCATTGAGGCGAGTAAAGGAGGGTTAAAGTAACCCTGATTGATAAGAGATAAGGAACACATACTGAAGAAAAATACATACATATACTTGAAGTTTTGGAATAAACAATCTGGCAGGGCAATAGAAAGTCACAAAATAGCCAGGAGGGACTTATCAATGGACTTAGATTAAGGACATGAGAAGGCATGGGAGAGCCATATTAAGCTAACTGAAAAACAATAGGATAACGAGAGGGAGAGATAAGTGATAAAAGAGGAAACATGTGTCTGGGGTGCAGGATGTGTGAAAGTCCTTCATGATACTTTCCTTCGGTATTCACCAGTGAGTGAGACCTTGATGAATATGGATATAGCGTAAAAAGGCAGGTGTGCTGAGCCATGTAGATTCTTATAATTACGAGCTGGAAACTGGGAATACAAGAATATAAACCATTTCCCGGTGATAGAAGGTATGCAGTCCAGGTAATTATGGAAAGCGAGCGAAGATATTGCTGGGCTTTTGGACATAGCTTTTGAGTCATCACTGACTACTGAAACAGTACGGGAGGATTGGAGAATAGCAAATGTTATTTCTTTGTTCAAAAAATATAATACAGATAATCTTGAGAAATACAGGCCAGTGAGTCTTCGGTCAGTAGAGGGCAAGGTATTGGAGAGGCTTCTTAGAGACGGAATTTAAGGAGAAACGTACTCTTGTTGGTGATAGTCAGCATGGTTTTGTGTCCCTTAGGAGCCAGAATAAATTCCATGAAAAACTGAAAAATGGGCAGATAAAGCAGCAGAGTCGATATGGTGTAAATTAATTTTGTATTGGACAGTGTTCCCTGAGGTGCACACTTTCAGAAAGTCAGGTGACCTGGGATCTAATGAAGCATGACTGCGCATGTTCAGAACCGACTAACCAAGGGAAGGCCGATGACGCCGTGGATGGAGTCTATTTTGCCAGAGGCACAGTGGCTAGTGATGCTCCGCAAGGATGGTGATATCTTTAGTACACTTTACAAATATATACAGACTCTGCTATTATCCTGTTCGGAGAGATAGGCTTTAAATAGCCCATACATCAAGAGTTGGATAACTTACTGAGTTAGAGTTGATTTTGAAAGCGTACTACTGAAGTCGATCTGAATGCACGCTATCTAAACTAAAATCACGTATACTTATTACAGGACTGAAACTGCACGCTATCAAAACTGAAATCACGTTTACGTATTAAGGACAAATGCTACGATTAAATCAAAACATTTTTTTCCGACTGGAACTCTGCAACTCAAGATCAGCATTAAAAAAATATATTCAGCAGCATCCTCTGTTGCTCTCCGAATGAACCAGCCTCCCAGAAAGCAAATTTCAATTTCCCGATTCAAGTACACACCAGTTTGTCATATATCAATTTATCTTTCACCAGCGGGTTTATCGTACCGGAATAGGTACACTCGTATCTCGATCAATTTAACCTTGATTTCACATGGGCAGTGTAGACTCCGTATTTCCCTCTGAAATCAATACCACAGCAAACAAACACAAGAACGCAATCGAAATACGCAGGTAAGGGAAAACAAAAATCTAATCTTCAACGTTTCTTCCTTCACAACTGACGCCGATAACCGGCGTATATAGAATAAAGAGTTAGCACCTAGAATGAAAGTAATTATCTAATATTCCGAAGAAAAATAGTAAATCAGGTGTGGATGATTACGGCACTCATACATTAAGACTTTATACAACTTCGGAAAAAGAAGCGGTCCCTGATGTTCACATGTTCCGAAAAATTGTTTCAACCAATGAAGCAGACGTTTGCAGACAGTGAGATCCTCTTGTTAAAGAATATTAATTTAAACATAATTGGAATACAATACTAACGACAGACTTCCGTTCATTCGCGCACGCATTACCTCTGTTTCTCTCTCAACTGAAGTCACTAAGGTCCAGTCCTTGTGCAATGTTTTACCTTCTCAATCCATTCGCACTTTAAATTATCGCATGAATTTTAGTGCTGAACAATTAAAAAATATCTATAATCAGAATCATACAACATTTAAGAAATACTTTAGAGTCTAAAGCAAATAGACGCTGAACTTATGTATCGTTCGCAACCTATTATTCAACATATCTAAATGGTGACAACACGACGTCACTAAATCTCCAACGACTTAAACGGTTTCTCAGCTCCAATCACTGACCAAAGATAGGATTGCGCTAAAATGAACGAATTGTTGGAAATTATCATGTTCAATAATCCCCATCACTACTGTTAAAGTAACAGATTTGTACACCGCACTGACGTATTTGTTACAGGCCCTCCTCCCCAATCCGGAACTATGGTGTTTATCGCCTAAATGATGGAGTGAAGGTATATTACTTTAGTGTAATTCCTCCCCTATAATCGGATGGAGGAGCTAAGGATAATGGCGCCAAACGGATACTCGTTTGCTTGCATCTTCTGATTCAGCTCCATTTCTAACTTTCATAACTATTTTTCTTAATTTTCTGTGTTCGTTTGAAGGCTGTGGCCTGGAGTTACACGATATAGAAACATATAAAACTATGAAGAGGATGAATAAGATGGAGGCAGGAAAGTTGTAGCCCCTTGAATATGAAACCAGAACGAGGAGGACAGAGTCAAGATACGACAATGTAGATTTGGGACGGAGATAAGGAGGGAATGTTTTCCCAGAGAGTGGTGAATCTACAGAATTGTCTGCTCAATGAAACAGGCTACCCCAGGGAATATATTTAAGGCTAGGTCGGATAGATTTTTACAAAGTAGGGGAATTAAGGGTTAAGTGGAAAAGACAGGTAGGTTGAGATGAGTCCATAGTCAGATTGGCCATGACCTTATTAAATGGCGGAACAGTCTCGGTTGGCGAAATGTCCCACACCTGTTCCTATTTCTTAATTTCTTCTGTTTTTCATTATGCTGCTGATACGCTTAGAGTTTGTTACCACTTCTAGCGGTATCCTCTGCTAATACCCAAAAGTAGCTAAACGTTGATTCTTCACCTAGTCCTTCATCCTTGTATTTTCGGAAAAGTCGAAAGTTACAAATGTAACTCTGAGGCTTTATAAAACTGCTCTGTCTTGTGATCTTCTGATATGTTCGTATAGGAAACACAGTCCAATCATTTTCCTTTCTTCTGCCATACCTGGACTGTACGCTGCCCTGTGATGATCAGTTGCCTGTAACGGCTCACTGTGATAATCCGCGGGCAGTAATGTCCCAATATTATATCAACATTTCTCAGATTCTGAGGTAAAAAAAAAGATGTAGTACATGTTATATACTTCATTCAGATTCAATTCCTGTTTCCTTCCATTGCGACTTTCTCTCTGGGCGCAAATGTGGAAGGGAGTCGGAGTAGTGACAAGAGTACTGGTTTCCTTGGTTGTTGGAGATGTTTGTAAATAGTCTGAATTTCATCGTTAAACCACGCGAAGCTGCATCGCTACGTCCTTCACCCATCTCCTGATTCAAATCCGGCCCCTGTTAATTATTTCTCTGTAAATTGGGATGTTGGCCCAGCAACGTTCCTGTAGGCTGCAGACACTTCATTTGATCTTCAGTGTTACGTTCCTTTTCGGATAGTAATTTCGAGATTATATTAAAAATGTTTGTGATCAGTATACTGATCAAATTGCACATTTAGACGGTTTTTATTCCTCATGTATGCGAAGGATGTAGGATATTGTCAATTCAATCACAAGGGCCGGAATTACTTCCGCTCATCTCGGGGTTCAGATGTTTCAAAATGCTCATAGTCGGGTAAACGAGAATAAAGGGGAAACGTTTTAAATACAAAGACAGTGCGATAGTATCACAACTGCAGAAAGGGAGGACACTGTGAAGGGAATGTAGGTTAATAGACTGTGAGCAGAACTCAGAAAAAGGAAGTGAACAAACACTCGTTTGAGAGTATTCTGTACAGAGCTCCCATCACAAAACGGAAACAGCACATAGAGACAGTGACAGATCGGGAGATAGATTTTGCACAGCTGCCATATTAACACGGCTGTTGTCACAGGCAACTTCATGGGAACTTCCTCTGGTTAAAAGGTTTAGACGTGACAGAGTATCTCAGTTGTGTCCAGGAAGGAATCCTCGCAGAATAAACGGGCTGGCGGTCGAGCGAACAATCCATCCTGGAACTGGTACTGGAAAGTGAAATGTATCCGTTGACAGATCTCTCCGCAGGTCAGTATTTCAGAATGATAGAGCACAGCTATTCCACATTTAATAAAACCTTCCACAAGGGTAGTATATTTCCCAGTGAGTGCAACATTGATGAATGTGGATACAGCAAAAAAGGGCAGTTGCAGTGGGACATGCAAACGCTTAGAATTAATAGCTGCAAATTGGGATATATTTGATTTGAGCTTAATGTGGTCCTGCAGAACTACTAATACAGGAGCCCTTCGACACATCAGACAGTTTGAATGGCTTCGGACTACTTTTCAGATATATTATTTTAGTCACTTACCTCCCACTCAAGGAGGCTACAGATATACGCTGGTACTAATGGATACTTTTACGAAGTTTCAAAGGTTTCCCAGTTACTACAAACACAGCAAATACATTTTGTAAAGGAATTTCTCTTGCTGGGGCATATGCCGGAGTATCAATTCCACTTGCTGGGGACTAGACCGAAGCAACGAAACGGATTCAGTCACATATTTGGAAGCTCACATAATGGAGGATGCCTTGGCTCTTTTAGGGATCTAACAGAGGTTTCATAAACACTGTTAACCACAGTCAAGAGAAAGTGTGGAAGGATGAATCAAACACTAAAAAATTATGATTGCAAAAGTGATGGAACATCATGGAACAACGTGGCTTGTCGCTTTGTCTTTTTCCTTGATGCTGATATGGAATACATTGGCCTATTCAACAGTTTACTCACCTTTTAAACTTATGACTGAAAGGGACATAAAAAGTTTGTGGATTAAATTTGTCATACAGGAAATCGATGGGATTTTGCCAGGAAAGTGGGTCCAAAAATGAGAGAAATTGTGAAAGAGGCCAATTATGTGGCAATCCACCAAAAGGGGAGATGAATTAACAGAGCCTACTTTGAGTCACAGGTCAGTATGGATTCTAAATTCTTCAGGACAAAGCGTGATGATTAGAATACAGCAACCTTCTCTATCTTTAAATCGAATCTTTCCCGGGGTCTATGAAATTATAAGCAAACAAGGTCATCAGTGGACAAAGTACAAACCGTGGGTGGTACCATATCAATGAGCTGAAATTTCTGGTGGAGAAACAGGTATGTTATTACCATCAGTGTCAAATGTACATGATAGCACTGATTTGGGTGAGGTGAGTATGGAACAAGTGTTCAAGGATGATTTGGACAAGCCCTATCAATGGGGTAATAGTCAGTTCCCTCACCCTGAGAGCAGGGCCCTTCGTCAAAAAAAATCAAAGGGAAAGGAAAACATCCGAGAGGCTCTTCCCCCTTTTCCGAAACAGAATTGGGTGAGTAAAAATGGATGCCTTGAGTCCAAAGAGAGTCCGCATTCGATGGTCTAGAAAGAGAAATGGAACTAATTTAAGATTTTCACTGAAAATAAGAGCAGATATCACCCTTGTATTTTACTGGTTTCATCAATATGATGAGAATGTTGTATTTTGTTGTGATGTCCTTAACCATGATGGGGCTCGAGTCAGTTTGTTCCAGAAATAGTATGGCGGACATTTGTGTCAACAGTGATAACATTGTTTGTAAAACACTCAGTTAATCCAAAGGAAATCCTCACAACGGACCCGGGCGATACGAATTAACAGAAGAGAAACAGACGATTGAAATTTGCTTTATACAATGTATGAAGGAGAACTTCCACACCCAATGCTCTCATACAGATGAATACCTGTGAGAACATGTTGCTACCGATCCCTCACTTGACTGCAGACTGGACACATGTTGTGGAGGCGGCCACAGAAATAATCCATCACTGGACCGAACGCACTAAAGTAATTAATACACATTCTGATAAGGCAAATGAAGTGCTCAGCTGCACAGGGTTTTGGAGTACGTTTAGGAATTGTGGGACAGATGCTCAAAAAATCCGTCGATAAGAATAGTAACACATGCTGTAGTAATACTATTTTACGTCCCCTCATAAATGATTGCTGAATGTATATCAAACGAGTAGATGGAAGGCAGAACTAATGGAAAATAAAAGTGGATAATTCTTTCAGGAAATGCAGAGAATGTAGTCAGTATAAATTCGGTGAATTTATTTCGTAAACGTTAATATTTCATACAGAATGTAACCGTTCCACACCTACTGGGGTTCCGCAGGAGTCCTCTGGGCATCCAACCGAATGAATGGGGGATAGTGATTCCAAGATAAATATCTTTGGTTGAAGAGGAGACAGATGTTGGCCAGAAGAAACTACAGTGCAGTCAAGGACAGAGGAAACAAACAAACAGGTTGTCTTTGCTTTCCAAAGATTTGTTTATCTCTGAATTGATTCTTGTTCTGGGATAATACAAATTGGGCAATTTACCGTGGACGCAAGAAGCTTCGTATAATGACCTGCTAATCCCAAGACCACTCCCAGACAAGTAGTCATTTAATCAAACCAACTGCGTGTGTTTACAAGGAATTTAAGTTAATGACAGCTAAATCTGAGGCCGTTCTTGCAGGAATAGCTGCTTACCATGCAAGCTCCCAGACATACAACAGAGGCAACCTGTAATCTCGTTAGACTCTATCTAGTGTCCCGATTTAGCTGGTTTAGACCAGTCAGAGTTCAAGCAAACATAAGTTAGAAAGGCAGGTGTGGGCAGAGCCATGACACAGGTTGGCTTTAGCCCTGTACAATGACCAGTGAGAAGCTGATCTAAATAGCCCAGGTGACCAGGAGGCAATGGGATGGAGATCCACATGATGAGAAACACGATAAGAGCCAGGAACTCCAAATACTCCTGGACGATAACCCTTCAGCAACGAGAGACCAAACATCACCGAAGCGGAGAAGCCCACGGACAGTTGGAAATTGGGAGCGCAAGTTATGTCTGGCCAGTCAAGAGTGTTTTTCCCAGTAGGGAAAACTGCTGGGGACTCGGTCCAATCCTACAGTAACCCCACTGGTCACGCCTTCTGACATTGAAAAGGGCCCATTAATTCCGTCTCTCAGCCTTTAACCAGCTGATTAGTTTTGTCCACAGAAGTGCATTACCCGCAATCCCATGAGCTTATCAGAAAAAATCTTACAGTCAACCCACTCCACATTCATGTTCCCAATTTTCCATCTGTTTCTCCTTTACTGAACCTACCCTTAATCAGCCAACGCTGTTGTTGATTTTCAACCAGCACCGTGGGTGGGGATGTGGGGTCTGGATCTGTGTGTCTGCCTGTAACACACTGTGTAGAGAAAACAATGAACGATTGACTGTCTATGTTTCAGTGTACTGAAAATGTGCGTCTGCATCTTGGGCTCAGTGTGAGACTGAATGACTCTGCTGTCTGGGATAATGCAACTGATCAGCTGCCGGTCACTCTCTGCTCTGTGACACAACTTGTATGTGAGAGAGGAGCGGCTGCTCTCAACCTTGTCCCTTGACAGGAGGGGAAATCGGATTTGAATGAACTCTTTCTCAGCGGGTAGGTGAATAAAACTGGGTCGATGAGGGAGAGGTAAAAGCCAGACGGCTGGTGCGCGCACGCTCGCGCGCACACACGCACACACGCTCGCGCGCACACACGCACACACACACACACACACACACACACACACACACACACACACACACACACACACACACACACACACACACACACACACACACACACACACACACACACACACACACACACACACATAGAGTCACATATCGAGAGTCACCTATCTGCCAATAAAGCTTGTCATTCATTTCCAGACATTCTACATGTATTCACATTACAACTTATAGCACTGTTTTTATTATTTTCCGGTCTGCCAATTCCATCGCAGACTGAAACATTTCTTCTCTATTTTACTGTGACCTCTGGCAGATTGGAAATGCTGAAAATACTGGAGGATCTCAGTAGAGATTTTCCAGCACGATGTGTGTAGCTTGGATTTCCAGTATCTGCAGAGTTTTGTGTGTGAGTGTGTGTTTGTGTAGGCGCGCACGCGCGCGCTCGTGTGTGGCCAGGAGGGAGTTGAAGTACAGAAGGAAAGTTAAAATGCGAAACCGCGGGGCAGATAAGTGTGATAGGTCTGTCGGTGTTGGTGAACACCGTTTACAGATGTATAATTAGTGAACAAACAAACTGAAATGTGTAAATGCGGCCGCTCCTTAACAAAGCTTTGTCTTTGTGTTTGGAGCACTGCGGTTGTTTCCAGCTGATGAATCACTGCTGCTGTCGTGCCCAAGAATTGTGATGCATTTGTCTTTAATCGGCCCAATATTTACATCGGAGCCAATAGTGTTGAACTAAAGGGCTTGGTCAAGTAACTGTAACCAAGAAAATTATTCAGATTTGCAACCATATCTCTGGAGACCGAAATTTTGTATAAATCAAGGAGGATTGATTGCATCAGCTGAGAGCGTCTCCTGGATCAGTGAATTCAGGTGTAATAGAATTCATATATTCTCATTGGAATGGTGTATCCGGTCATCTTGCTGCTACAGGAAGTTTACTATCATTTTATTTCAGTCTTTGGAATTCTCTGTTAAACCACAGTGTCAGCTGCCCTTGGTGGGAATTTATGTTATATCCAATGTTGTGATCGTTTCTGTTGCTGATTTCCGCTGTCACCTGTCCAGCCCCGGTGTTCCGTGCTTCAGTAATGGAATGGAAACACCGGAACTCTCCTTCAAAATGGGAAACCGCAGGTGTGGAATTTCAGATAAGTTGGTGTCGGTGATTTTGATTTAGAGATGAATAATTAGTTAAAAAAAATCTGGAATCTGTAAATAATGCTGCTCCGCGAGAAAGCTCATTCGCTGTCATTAGAGCACCGGCATTGTTTGTAACATATGAGTTACTGCTGAGGTAATGTCCAAGAATTTTGATGCATTTGTCTTCAATCGGCCCAATATGTACATTGGCGGCAATGGTGTTGAACTAAAGCGCTTTTTCAACTAACTGTGGATTTGTTAGGCGTATAATCACGTCTCTGGAGCCTAATCCTCTGTATAACTCAGGGTCGTTTTGAACGCATCAGCTCAGATTGTCTGCCGGAACTGTGAATTTAGGGGTCACAGAGGTTACAGATTCTCACTGAAATGAAGTATCCAGTCATTTAGCGGATACAACAAGTTTACTATCCTTTTATTTCAGGCTTTATAATTCCTGGTAAGCCACGGTGTCAGCTGCCCCTGATGGGAATTGAAATTTAATTCCAATGCTGTGATTACTATTGCCGCTGCTATCCACTGTCACCTGGTCATTCCCAGTATTCTGCATTTCAGGAATGGAGTGGAAACACGAATCAAAGTGGATTATGGGATCTGTATTGGAAACGAACTGCTGCAGGAATTTAGCTATTCGGCTGACGTCTGTGGAATTCAGTGGATTAGGCAGAGTTCCTCCAGATATTTGTGATCAATCATGGGATGTTCGGGGCTCCGAGCTTTTGGTCCTGTAGCAGCTGCACTGTATTCATGAATATTCTGTTATATCAATTGTATTTTCTGCGTTTGTATGTGAGCGGTTCTCCGAGTTGGGTGTAACAAAGAAACCATCGATTGGTTGTAACAATTTAGCAAATGTGAGCAGTTCCATATTGTATCATGAAATTTGTGGATTTTCAATGTAAGTGTATGTTGTGACTAAATGTGAACCCATTGATGGACAGCACAATGAAGTTGCTGCAGAGCCACGTGCTGCTTCAGATTTATCAGTACTGCGAATTGCATTATATTACATCTACATCTGACACGGTTACAGACATCTGACTACCGAGCTTGCTGCTGGTCATTGAATTCCTCTCCTCTGCTTTACTGAAATAAATTCAGTGGCAGACGTCATGTCTGTTTATGGTTCTACATTTTGCAGTTGTTACCAGCATAGCTGGTAGGGTGCGCAGTGAGGCTGCACTTGGGCTAGTCTGTTCCGTTTCCTGCGCCCGCTCTCTGCGAAGTTCTTCCCATGTGTGCCGCTTCTGCAGAGAATGTGAGCTCACCCGGAAGGCGTTATGTTGACGGGACGTATGTAAACCGTTGGAATAACCTGTGCCTATAGAATCGATAAATGGATGAAAATACAAATAATCTGTCTATGAAGAAACAAGATTTATTTCAGTTTGACGCTCTGTCCTCATTTATTTCACATTACTGCCAATCCAGTTGCCCTTACACCCGCTTACTGTCATCGTCCGGCGCGTTACCTTCCAACGCTTCCCAAAGAATGCATTCCTTCAACTGCTTTAAATAATGTTATTGTACATGACTACACCTTTCCTGACTGTCCATTCCCTAGGAATGCCATTTTTATTGAATGTTATATAAATTTAGGGTAAAAACTGAGTGTATTCATCCTGTCGATACTCCGCGTTATCTTAGCCAGATGCTTATGTTGACCGTTCATTCAGCTCCACTTCAAACAATAATATTCTTGCTGTCCAACTTCTCTCACACTGGAATTACTTATCCCCTGGTAACATGTTAATAAATCACTCCTGCACTGCATTCAGCGTAATGCCATTTTATTATATGGCTGACCGGGTATTACTGAACACACCAGTCCAAGTACAGTCTTACTTGGTGTTGCACTGCCGCTTTTAGGGAACTATAGACTTTTACTTCCTCTGTTCTACTGCAATCGCCAGGGACAAACCGTTTATAGTGGATATTCCTCATTGATTGTCTCTCCCAACTGAATCTCCACCTCATCGGAATTGAGCCGCATTCCACACTCCTCGGCCCATTTACAGAGACGATCATAATTTCAGAGGAATTCGTTAACACTATATAAACTGTACTGGTAACAGCCATACCTGTAAAATGTCGAACAATGTCTTGTATTTTGTTTTCCGACCACCGATTCAGAAGACAGAAAACAATAAACCAAGTATAAATACCTGAGGCATTTCATTAGTAGTCCCTTTAGTCCGAAAAATAAACATCCTTCCATCACCCTTTCCCTTGTAATTTGAAGCCAATTATATATCAATTCAGCCAATTTGCATGCCAGCTAACTATTGAGAAAAACTTACCCTATGAAAGATCTCCTCATGTATCGAACACGCCCACCGATCCGCCCTCGTTGAACGGTAGACTGCGAAGACTAGTCCTGAGCAGCTCTGGTGAATTACAACACAGCGGCAGCTTGTCTGTGTGGACTCCAGGGTGCAACTTGTGCTCCAAACTGAGCCTCTCTCTCACGCTTCAACATCAAGGCTCTTGCCAGATTTCCCTGGGAGTATGGTTCGGTAAGGCCCACATACGACCTCTGTGCACATGAGCATCATTGAATACCGCGAATCCATCCTTTTGCATATGATAGGCTCACGCAATAGCCCTGCGATTTGCAGTTACTCCGGGCTCTCCACCCCCGTCTGTCCCGTCACCTGGTGATCAGCATCACTGTTGAGTTATTGTCCGACTTGCCAGACCACCGGGCACACAATCTCAGCTGAGTTAATCTGATAAAACCTTAGAAACGAATTAAAACCTGGAGCTCAGCCAGTTCCCAGAGGAAAACCAGGACTTAACCAATCCCTTCAGTAAATGGAAATCCAGCACCTTGTCTCCTCCCTGACAATACGCTGCGCGATGGACTGCTCAGTCAACGCGCTACTGCACAGCTTTATTCGCCCATCCCTCTCAGAACGGTCCTCCCTTCACTAGACCGGATCTACAGAGTGTGTACAATGGATCTGTATCACAGCTTTATTCGCCCATCCCTCTCAGAATGGTCCTCCCTTCACTAGACCGGATCTACAGAGTGTGTACAATGGATCTGTATCACAGCTTTATTCGCCCATCCCTCTCAGAACGGTCCTCCCTTCACTAGACCGGATCTACGGAGTGTGTACAATGGATCTGTATCACAGCTTTATTCGCCCATCCCTCTCAGAATGGTCCTCCCTTCACTAGACCGGATCTACAGAGTGTGTACAATAGATCGGTATCACAGCTTTATTTGCCAATACCACTGCGCAGCAGGCACCGGAGCGGGTGTAAAACATTCAGAATGGTGCTCCCTTCACTAGACCCGATCTACAGAGAGTGTACAATGGGTCTGCATACGCCAGGTGATGAGTGGAAGAGGGTGACCATAACTCCAGTGGTCACGACGAATGCCTGGAGAGGAACTTCCGACTTCCCAACAGCCCAGCTGTTTTAAAAACATCCATGAACGTGATGCCCCTCGCCACAGGTAGTTTCTCTTTTGGTTATAATCTGCAAACCAACGGTCGGTCATTAAGAACAAATCAGCGCATAAAAAATTGTGCGCTGTTTTGTCGACTAACCAACATGGAAGATGTACTTTCACTGACCCGGGCTAGCTCACGGTGTACACAGCTCCTCTGTAACGGTTATGTGACCTTTTGCTATCTTCATGGTTACCAATCCCGGCATTCCCTGCGAAGGTGTTTCCGGTGGAAGATCCGGCGATCAAAGCCCTGCTGCTCACACTGCCGGATCTACTTTCCAAACGCACCTACTGCCACCATGCCAACCCTCTTCGGCGCCCAGCCAGACTACTGAAAACTGGGGAACATGTATGAATGTCCACAGCTGAATGTTGTTCATACATGGGAATTTCAAAATATGGATGTCTTAGGAATATATTTCAATGAATGGCGAAGCTATCCGGGACGTCATCACTTTGATCGATTGAAGCTGTAGAAGCAAGAATATTATCTCTATGGTTAACGATAGTCAGTAGGAGTAGTAATGTTGCTATTCGACTGGGCAGCGGTGAGATCATTTAGCTCAGTAATAGTTTAAGGGAAGTAGTGAAAACATCCCTCTCAGAATGGTCCTCCCTTCACTAGACCGGATCTACGGAGTGTGTACAATGGATCTGTATCACAGCTTTATTCGCCCATCCCTCTCAGAATGGTCCTCCCTTCACCAGACCGGATCTACAGAGTGTGGACAATGAATCTGCATCTGCCAGGTGATGAGTGGAAGAGGGTGGCCATACCGCCAGTGGTCACTACGAATGCCTGGAGATGACCTTCCGACTTCCCTACAGTCCAGCTGTTTTCCAAACCTCCATGAACGAGATGCCCCTCGACAAAGGTAGTTTCTAGTTTGTTTATAATCTGCAAACAAACGGCCGGTCATTAAGAACAAATCAGCACTTGAACAAGTTTGTGCGCTGTTTTGTCGACTAACCAACATGGAAGTTGTACTTTCTCTGACCCGGGATAGCTCACGGTGTACATAGTTCCTCTGCAACGGGTATGTGAACTTTTGCTATCTTCATGGTTAGCACTCCCGGCATTCTCTGCGAAGGTGTTTCCGGTGGAAGTTTCCGGTCAAAGCCCTGCTGCTCCAACTGCCGGACGAGGGCATGGTGGATTGTCCGGACTTCCAACCGCACCTACTGCCACTATGCCAGCCCTCTTCGGAGCCCAGCCAGACTACTGAAAACTGGGGAACAGGTATGAATGTCCACAGCTGAATTTTGTTCATAAAAGGGAATTTCAAAATTAGGATGTCTTAGGAATATATTTCAATGAATGGCGAAGCTATCCGGGACGTCATCACTTTGATCGATTGAAGCTGTAGAAGGAAGAATATTATCTCTATGGTTAACGATAGTCAGTAGGAGTAGTAATGTTGTATTCGACTGGGTAACGGTGAGATCATTTAGCTCAGTGATAGTTTAAGGGAAGTAGTGAAAACATCAACATGGTCAGTGACATTTTAGTAAAGCACTGACAACTCTGCTTATAGAACGGAAGTGTCTCTACGAACTAAACAACAGGTGTGTAATCGTTCTGAGGTTTCAGGATTAAAGTCAATGTGTCTGCTGTCGTCCAATCCAATTCTAGGCATTGCCTCTCCTGTAACTCAGCCAGATGACCGTGAGTGCGCGGAATGGAACATTCGTGCACAGTCAATTGGCAGTGTTTCACATTACTGCCCATCTAAGTTTGTATAAAGACCTCTTTATTCTGTTCCTTGCAATGTTTTGTCTCATTCTAGCAAAATGCAGACATTATATCAAATATTATTTTTGGGAACCCAAGCTCCTCAAATTACTTTGCACAAATTTATGATTGGAATTATTCCGTAGTTCTGAAAGTGCCGAAAGATAACGGGTTAACTGCATCTCATTTTGACAGTAATTAATCTGATCAGTGAAGTGCAATAATTATCCCTTGTTGTTATCACACATACCAAATGAAAAAAAAAAAAACACGCATACACATTTATTCGCAGCATTCAGCACAGTGTATTTTAACAGTTATATCCATTATTTTATACCTGGCATGAGATATCAGAGAGAAAAAAAAAACATGACAGTTCTGTAAAGCTGTAAGTTAAGATGGATCTCCATTCTAATGTTCCCCGATGGGTTCCATTACCTGAACCGAGGGAATACAAGCTGCATCTATTTTCGTCATTGAGGTTCTTATCCGGATCCACTGAACAATGCCTGGATTTATTTTCGTGTGAATGGCTAAATAAAAGAATGTATAAACACAAGCATATAAGTATCGCAGAATTTCATTTAGATGTACGAAAATAACAACGTGCCGTTGCCTCGAAATATAAACACCACCCAATGTGATGATAAAAGATGGGTTTATATTTCTCCTTAACCAGCGGGTGACTTATGTCATCAGTATGAAATCATCAATAATAGCCGAGGTTCCATTTGTCACTCTTCCACTGCTGTTTTGGTCAGTCGCTCGTACATTGTTCGATAATCTGAGACTTCCTCTGCTGTATGCCTTTATCCAAAAGCATACATCCTCACATTTCTCTGTGTTCAATTCAATCAGCCATTGCTCAACGCGTTGCCCAAGCAATAACCTTTCTGGCTGTATAGGACGACCCCAATTTTGAAGCCGTCCGGATATATTTTTCTGATCCAGCCGTCTACATTGACAACCAATCACTGTTATAGATAACAAATAACAACGGGACTGACGCTAGTCCCTCTGGCACACTAGACACAGTCAAAAAATCCATCACCTTCTCTCTACTAATCCGGTGTTGGATCCAAACCAGCAACTTCGGATTTTCAGCACACAGTTTTCGTCCTGTACCGTGGCAACCAGAACAGCAATCAATAACCTAAGTGTGACATAACCAATGATATGCAACATTGCAATATAACATCCCAGCTCTGAAATTCTATGCAATCTCTCCAATGACCAAACATTGTTACTGTGATATGGGGCCCAGAACTGTTGACAATACTCCAGGTGTGGCCTGGCTAGTGTCTTATTGAAGTCTCAGCATTATCTCCTCGCTTTTCTATTCCATTACCCTTGAAATAAATGTCATCATTGTATTTACCTTCTTTACCACAGACTCAATCTGTAAAGTAACCTTTTAGGTGTGTTGTACGAGGATTCTCTGCACCTCTGATGTATGAACCTTCTCCCCATTTAGATAATTGTCTGCACTATTTATCCTTTTGACAAAATGCATTAGCCTACACTTCCCAATATTGTATTCCATCTGCCACATTTCTGTCCATTCTTCCAATTTGTCTAAGTCCTGCTACAATCGCATTGCTTCCTCAGCACTACCCACCCCTCCACCTATTTTCGTAACATCAGCAAATTTTTCACAAAACAATCAATTCCATTATCTAAATTATTGACAAACAATGTCCCCTGAGGATCACCACTGGTCACCGATAGCCAACAAGAAAAGGTCCCTTTTATTTCCACTCGATGCCTCCTGCCTGTCAGCCATTCAGCTATCCTTGATCCATGCCAATATCTTTCCTGTAACTCCATGGGATTTTATCTGGTTTAGCATCCTCATGTAAAGATACTTTATCAAATGCTTTCTGAAAATTTTCTAAGCATAAAATCATTGAGTTGACTCGAAGAAGAAGAATATAACCTTTAGTAGGATTTTGATTTTGTGAAAAACCGATGACTGAAATGCAGGGAAGATCTAAATTAGGAGAACACAGAAAACGGGGCCTGACGGGTGATTGTACGGAGAGTAGATCCAAAGCATCATAATTCTCATGCCAATGGAAGTTTAGTAGACGACTATATAATCGTGTATTCTGTAAACATATTCTAAGTATGGGAGTCGGGAATCTGAAAGATTTTTGTTGTTCAGGTACGAGGCAGGAAAAACGTGACACTTCCTGCAATGGGAGTAAGAACAGTTAATTTACAGAAATTTAAAAAAAAAACATCCAGAATAATTTAGATGAAATTAGCAAGGCAGTTATCGGATTCCCACATGGATGGTCAATAGGAAAAGTTCCGGGGCTTGGCATTTTGGATGAGGTGGCAAATTACCATCGATATCGGCTTCGCGGGATAAACCAGCAAGTTGTATAAGATGGTTTAACCCTCTGACTGGAGATCAGTGACTAGCGGGGTGCAGGGTTTGGTGCGGGGTGCATTGTTGCCTATTACCAATATCAATATTTGGTTTATAGTTAGTCAAATAGTTATTAATTTGTTTTGTTTCATCAACAAGTTCTTTACAAATGCTTTGGTCTGTAGTCATTAAATTGCGTTACTAACTCTGTAGTCACAGGCTTTCGGCTGAACACATGGCGCAAACCTGGCCACTCAGCCAATCGACCTTCATGGATTCATGGCTCTCGCTCTGCAATGCCCCCTGCCGCTTTCTGTAACTAGTCACACCTCTGCCTCCCGCTGTTCGTTGTGTATCAAAACTCACAGTATGTGTTTCTGGACGACATTTAGGAGATCAGGTCGAAACACCCACAATGAACCCTGTCAGAAAGAGAAAACAACTTGCATTCCTGGGCAATGACAGGTTTTGGAGACAGAACACATGTTGGCTCAACAGCTTGTAGCACCGTTGCTTTGAAACCGTAACCACGGGTGAGAAATAATTTATTAAACTTGACATAAATTGTGGAGAATTTCAACCGTGCAGGTAGGAAACAATGGAAACACAAACGCCTCCACCACCATAAGTGAGTTACAAAAGAGTAAAGGACATCTTGATCACTGACCCGAAACACATACCTTGAATTGATTGGAAATACAGACACGAAAAACTGTAAGCATCAGATGCTGAACTGTTATCACATTAATTCACCAGGAATGTTTTATCTCCGTGTGGATCTATTTTCAAGCGTTTATTAATTCCAAACGGCAGCGTGGGATATTCAGTAGATATGAGGGAGGGGCAATTTCGCTGTTCGTGAGACTCACAGAACGCTATCTGTGAGCAAGCTGCTGCCTGTCGGGAGGGCCGATTCCGACAGGCAGACATTTCTCAGAGCAGCGAGCAGCTTTTCTGCTGAAGACAGATCCAAACAGCTCGACATTCCGTGCTCAACTTCACCCGTGAAAGAAGCTGGCTTAATAATGCATCTAAATAATTCCTTTACAGAAAAAATTGACACACAGATATCACGAAGATATAAATATAAAGTTGTCTGCGACTGCAATCCCAGTGTCCACGTCTGACAGTTGTTATCAGACTCTGCGAGTGTCCAGTATTTTATTTTGCATCGAGCAATCTCATTTGAAATTTTAATATATATTTATATGGGATTTAATTAAAAAATTCGGACAGCGAAATTCTCAACTGCTACGTTATGAATAAAATATCACAGTCATTCTGTCTTTTGAGTGGTGTTTTATTGTGTGTGTGTGGGAGAGAGAGAGAGAGAGAGAGAGAGAGAGAGAGAGAGAGAGAGAGAGAGAGAGAGAGAGAGAGAGATCGGAAGATCGGAGACGGGCCCTTCCCCTTCTGACATTCCGATATCACTATTTTTGTACAAGGTTCTTCAGCACGGATTTAGTAGATACAAACAACAGATTGTTTGTGATTGAAGTTAACGAATTCGTGTTGATGAAAATCTATTTGTCAATAATTAATATGTTAACTCGAACAGTTCAGAGCTCTTTTAACCCATGAACTCTTCTCCCAATTGCCCCAACCCCCACCGAATAAGAGCCGAACCCCGCTGTATACGTTTACTATTCTGGAGAATTAGAGACAACACCTGACTCGGATGTTGAACCGGACCAAACTCAGTGACGTCATGGATGACCAGTGTGCTCCTTCCACTCAGAGATAACTGTCTAATCTGCTGGCTGTCGCGGCTATTCGGTGATAAACTCTCCGTCACTCATTCGAGATACATTTGTCCGAATGAGCCTTGTAAATGCAGATGGCCTCAGTTCATGACAAATAAACTCTCAGTGGAACATGTCTGGCAGCAAAAGGAGGGTCGACTAGGGTAAGTAAATGAAGCAAACACAAACAGGAACATCAACTCTGCGTTAACCTTCCCTCGAGGTGTCAAGTAGGTTCTGTGTGGATTTCCGTGTAGACCTCACAATTTCCCTCCTTACTCTTCCATCACAACCAACGGGGTGGATGTTCTCCTCTTAATTCAGCGAATCTCCGTCTGCTGATTTGATCCAGCTTGAGTTCTGGACGTTTCTGGGCTCCACACTGTGTCGGAACGGGGTCCTCCGGCCCATGACGATATTCAGCTGAAGCATCACGCCCTTGTCCCAGTCCAGGGAGTCCCTTTTCTGCTGAAATCTAAGCAAACACGTTTATAATTTATCCCCACAGCAACAGTAAGAGGCTACGGAAATTCCCTCTGGGCAGCTGTTGACACAAGAAACCCCGGTCGGCTGTGGTTAACAGTGGGCTTCATGCCATAAACAGCTTTTCTTGATGTACAACCCACCGGAAACAGTCGTCTATTCCATTTTGCCAGAGGTTTTCACGAGGGAAGGTTTAACGGCCTGGTTGAAAATCAGCATCATCGATGCACAGACACAAATACTTAACATGTTTAGAGAGGCTCAAAATGAAATACAGATGAACTGACTGAAAATCGTCACTGAAATGAAATTCACCGACAGAGCGGTACTGACGTTCCGTTTCATATTGATCAGTAGGGCGTCAGTGGGATGCTGATCTAAAAATGGGGGCCAGGTACGGATTAATTTCCCGTCTCAAATTGATCACCAAGGAGGGAGTAACAAATTGATTGAAAATTGTTATCGGGGGGCCAGTGCCACCTTTCTGAAAATGGAGAGCCGGTATGAAATGATGTACTCACTAATATGAATGATTATCCTTTATTTCCAGAACGTTTTGATCTTTCGGACTCCTCATGGTCCTATAGTTCACTGTGTAAGACCTATCGAAGAGCAACAGCTCGACCTGTCTGATATTAAATTCTACCACTTATTCTCAGCCCATCTTTCCAGCTGGTCCAGGCCCCACTGCAATCTCTGAAAGTCCTCTTCTCTTTCCTCTACACGCTTTAAGTTCGTGTAATCCGCAAGAGTGGCGATCCAGACAACCTGGTCTCGTATACAATTCACTGTCTCACTTTAAATGCTAAGCGACTGAACTTCCTTGACCGACTTCCCATGGGTCAAGATCTCATCCAGAATCTTGTGGATTGTCCACAGCCTTGCGATCAAACGTTCTGATTGACAGTGTCGAAATATTCTATAAGAATGGTTAAACACGACCTGCCCCGCTCAAAGCTTTGCGAATATTCCTGATCAATCTTTCACTATACAAACGCTATATATCCGGCCTCTCAGAATGCCTTTCAATGAAGTTCATTGCAATTATTTTTGTTAATATCAGGTTCGCTGACCTACCACATCCTGGTTTATTTTGAGAGACCATCGTAAACAGCAGACCAACATATTTCAAATTGTCTGATGGGATATGGTTTGTTGAAGGTTTTCTGTAAAGTTATCTAAATTAGTACCTAGATATTCTAACGAGAGAATGTGCAGTACTTGTTCGGCCATTAGGGAAAGAGATAGAGCAGGTAACAGAAACTTTTGCAAGGAAAACTGTGGTAACAATGCCTTTAGTTTTAAAAGAAATACGTATACATAACGGTAGGTCTGCTCCGCTGTTTTGAATTCTACATTGGAGGAAGCCTGATGCCGATGGTATCAGAAAGGAACATGCAAGTAGGAATTGTGACAGCCTGTGTTCTGGCAAAAGTCTATTTGGCAGCTGGCAGGCCTTCAAAAGTAAAATTTTGAGAGTACAAAGATCATAGGTGCCTGCCAGAATATGACGTAATGTTAACAGGTGTAGGGCACTTTGTTTTTAATGATATTGAGACCTCTGCGAAGAAGCAAAAGGAGATGGTTAACAGATCCAGACAGATAAACCCAAATGAGGTGTTTATGGATCATGGGAATTCAAGAGAATACTTAAAAAATACATCAGGCTTCTAAAAGAATTCATGAGTTACCTTAGAAAACGTGGTTAAAAAAACAATCCAAAGGTATTCTACAGATATAATAAAAGCAAAAGGTTAGCCCGGGACAAAATTGGTTCTTTGGAATATCAGATGGCATTACCTGTGGGAAACTGAATGGAATGAGGAAGAACTAAATACATTTTGATGCGGTAACTACTCAGGAGACAGGCACGGATTATTAAAGTCATGCAAAGCGACATCAACTTCGTGGACTGTGTAAAGATTACAGAGGAGGAGATGTACGCAGCCTGAAGCAAAATAGTGTGCATTATGGTTGAAAGCGTGTTACTATGGAACTGAAGGAAGCGAATGCAAACATTTCGGCGACCCAGCAGCGATATTTACATCATCCTTAGTGACAGATCAGGTAAGAGAGGATTGGAGGACAGCCAATGTTGCTCGTGTGTTCAAACAAGGCTCTAAAAATACCCCAGGATATTATAGGCCACTGAGCCTGATATCAGCAGTGCGAATCTTTGAGTGTATTGTGAGCGATCCGACATGTAACTATTTCATTAGTCATAGACAGATTACGGATCAGAGGCATGGTCCACTGAGCAGTAGGACAAGTCCAATTGATCAGTCCTGTGGCTGCAGTTATTTGTCACCTATATGACCAACCTGGATCACAATGTGGTCAACTGGATCAGCAGTGTTGCGGGTAACTCCAAAATGGGGGTGTAGTAGATAATGAGGAAGGCTATCATGGCTTGCAACGGGATGGATCGAGTAGAACAAGCGGCTAAAAAAGGTAGATGAAATTTAATGCAGATATGTGCGAGGTGGTGCACATAGGTAGGACCAACCAAGCTAAATCTTAAACAATGAACTATTGGGAGTGTATTGGAACATTGGACCTGGGAATAGAGTTCCTGAATTCATGGTAGGGTGCCAGCACAAGAAGATGAGAATGCATTTGGCACATTGTCCTTCATAAGACATGCTAGTGAATAAAAAAATGGAATGTTATGTTTAAGTTTGTAGATATTGGTACGATATTGGTGAGGCATAATTTGGAGTTTCGTGTACAATTTTCTTCACCTACCTACCTAGGATAGATGAAAATAACATTGAACGATTAAAGATAACATTTGCAAGGATGTTGCCGGGCCTGAAGGATCAGAGTTATGAAGGAATTTGGAACAGATTAAGACTTTATTCCTTGAAAGGGCGAGCACTGAGGGGTTCTGATCGTGCTATACCAAATTATTAGCTCAAATGCAAGCAGTTTTCCAGGAATGTAGGTGGGACTACAAAAAACGGTCATGGGTTAAGGCTGAAAGGTAAGTAGCTTAAGTGAATGACGAAGGTAAATATCTTTACTTAGAGGGTTGTGAGCGTGTGATACGTGTTGCTAGCATAGCTGATGCATGGAAGCGATTTCAACCTTTAAGAGGATGTTGTATGGCCTAATGGATGGTTGGGATATGGAGAGCAATGGCGCCGTTCCAGTTAGGTGGAGAAGGCATTGTAAATGGTTCGGCACTTCCTGTGTTGCACTTTTCTATATCTCTGACTCTGTGAATCTATTTGCTATCCTCCAATCTTCAGATGAATCATCTATCGCAAAGCACTTAATTTTCTCTTCTAAGGCCCACAAAAATCCTGCATTTGCCTTCCACAAAGTCCATGGGATATCTTGCCAGGAACTGGGGATTTATCCACCCTCAGAAATGGCCTACTTCTCTGTAAACTAGATAGGACTTATGGCTTCACTTTTGCATTCTCCCACTTTAGATTTTGTGACCGCCTCCCGTGATCTTCCTCATTTCTTTTGTGTCCACATATAGATTACTATTCGGAACTTCCACAGGACCAATTTTGTACCTTGAAACTCTTTTACCCTCATCATATTTATAGAATCCCCATGGGATATTCTTTATACTATCTGCTAGGAAAAGAATATATTTATTTTTTTTCTGTCCAGATACGTTACTCTTGATTAACTTAAACTACATAAGTACCTCAACTCTTCCTTCCTCCCTCCCTTCCTTCCCATACAACTTTTGTTTCTTAAACATTGCCCCAATATTTCTTGAGGATGAAGGCTCTCTAAACTTCATACAATTTCTTTTTACTCTGACAGTGTCATATTGGCTTTGCACTCTCTATATTTCTCTTTGGAAGACCTCCCACTGTCCAAGTATACCTTTGCCAGAAAACAATCTGATCAAATCCACACCTGCCGGTTCATCATACAAATTGCCTTTTCTGCAGTTCAGAATATCATCCTAGGGACCGCAATGTCTTTTCCCGTAGATACTGTGAAATTAAAATGAATTATGTACAGTGGATCCAAAGTGTCGCCGTAAAGACATTTATTTCACCAAACCTGACTTACTCCCGAATAGGCGATCTAGTATAACACAGTCTCTGGATGGGACTTCTCTGCACTGATGAAGGAAATCTTTATGAACGCATTCGACGAACTGTATGCCTTTTGTGGTCTACGAGTCCCAGTCAATATATAGAGATTAAATTAGCAACTATAACCTCATGTGTCTCACAACATGCTGCGAATTTTCTTCAAATGCGTTCCATCTAAACCTCATGGACTTCTCTATACAGCCTCTCCCACCTATCTCATTTCTATCCCTCCTCTCTCTATCTCCACCCCAGCTCCTTCGCTCCCAGCTCTTTCCCCCTTTCTCCCCGGCTGTCGCCCCGTCTGCGAACTTTTGTCTCATTCTCTCTTCTATTATCTCTTCGCTCTGCCTCGTCGACTTCGCCTATGTCTACACCTCTCTCACTGTCCTCCATCCCTTACACACTCTCCCTCCCTCTTCCTCTCCATACTCTTACCGTCTCGCTCTCTATTCCTCACCCTCCACCCTCAATGTTCAACTTCTTCTCATCCACAGCACCTCAACGCACTCCCTACCCACCGCTACCCTGGACCCTCGCCATCACTATCACTTTCCAACTCGATCACACCCTGGCACTCAAACTCACATGCATCTTCCTGCGTCCGTATACCCATCATCCCTTCACCTGTTCACACGGACTCTCAATCATATTGGCTGTTCTGCATTGCACTACAGCGCAGTCTCACCGTGTCGGCCTGCCTCTCCCTCCCAGCCACTTCCATGCCCTCAGACTCGTTTTATATTCGACCTCCAAATCCTCGCGCGCCCTCTTCCCCTCACCCTTCCCTTTCACTTCTCCTCGCCATCAACCTCGCTCTCCACTTTCCCTAAACCTCAACTTCAGAATTTCTCTCACCCTCATTCTCCCCATCATCCCTCCCTTATATCAACAACATTTTAAAGGTAATTGGCAATTGTATCTGGGAAATGTTGGAGCTTGAATACTATGAGCAAACTTATTTATTTTGAGAAGTGTCTTTGCTGAGAATGCAATGAGCTGGTTTATTTAGAAGAGTCAGGAGAATTCTCTTCAAAGCACCTCCAGATGTTTCGAGTCTAACTCAAATATAAATTGACCTTTGGTTATGTTCTTCATTCAAGGTACAAGTGGTCATTGCTGCAGCAGAAATGGTTAAATGCAAGATTAAAGCGACTATGTTCACATCTGAACGTCAGTGTTTTCTCGAACCGATTTGACTTGACTTTTTACAGGACGGCCGCTCCCTGTTCTGTGGAATTTGCCGGGGCAGGCAGCCAGTTACACACAAACGCTGAGCTCCGACTATCACAAAAAAAAACAACCCGCAGCATCGAAATCAGTCAACCATCTGGCAGCTTCGCCCTTCATTTCCAGCCCATGAAAGCTATCGGCCTCCAACATCGGCTGTTCATTTTCCATGCACGAATGCAGCCTGATCTAATGAATTCTTGCAGCCTTTTGTGTATTTTCATGTCTACGAAATGTTCGAGAAGGCGCGTATGAGGCAGTGAGTGGGCAAAGAAACGACTTGACCACATCGACAATGCCAGAATATTTGTGGGGGATTGAGATGAGCATACTGATATTTATTTCATGTCTTTGTTTCAAAGCACCCAATATCAGTGTTTCTTCTCAGTGATCAATAAGTTGTCAACAAATAGGTTTCAATGGGTACATTTACTGCCAGAGATTTGTTTACAATATAACTCCTGAATGTATGTTTTTTTTCTTCGCAAACATTCACCAACACCGATTACTGTCTCAAGGAATGACAGTAAAATGTTAGAAACCAGCTCCCCCCTCCTACGCATAAGCAGCAGTCATCCTCACGAGCAAAAATGCATCTGCATCTTCTCCCGAGCATTCAAGCGTTTAGCAAATTATCAAAAAAGCTACATACTTGCAGTATCCCGAAAACTACTCGTTCACAGTTTTCCTATATAACACAGGCTTGGTCTCCCTCCATAATAAAGGAAGGAACGGTCTCTCTGTTTCGCAGCGGGAGGGAAGACGTAGCAAAACAACTCGCCGATTTATGGTGTTAAACTCTGTTGCGTCGTGAAATATGTGGACATACAATTTCTCACAATGGCCAACTGAAGCAAATTTTCCATTACGTTCAAGGACCAGTTGCTGACTGGAGTTGGGGTGAAGAGCTGTAAGGAGATAGACGTGCCGAATGCGGGATGAAAGCGCACGTATTTCAAGCTAAGTTTAAATCAGCTTATTGTATGGAGTAGCAGGTATGAGGGGCCGAGTGGCTTACTGCGCATAAGCATGTTCAGAAATGTCCCTGACAATTGAATTAATGTAAATCGATCCGATGAACGCTCGCGAAGGCACACGAGTATTTTTCCTTGATTGAACGTAGCAGCCTTTGGGTGCAAACATTTCCTTCAACTCCCGCATTGAACTGTTTCTCCCGCTTTAAAAATACAAATAAATTGTCCTGAATCGTGAAGCTCTTGGAAAATCTTTGAACAAAGTTTTTCACATGTGCTGTGGGGGTAAATTGTGGAAAGTGTTTGTTTTGATTTCAGAAGAAAGACGGCTCCCGGAACCGGGAGAGTTGTGCAATATTTGAGGTGGGTCTCTTCCAGCGCCGGGAAGTCCCGTTCCCACACCGGGTGGAGCCTAGAACCTCCAGAACCAGATCAAATCAGCAACCTGGGATCCGCTGAGCAAGTGTCCCCGCCCTGTTGGTTCTGTTTGATCAGCAAGGAGGAAAAGTGTGATATCGACACGGAAATCCAGACAGACCCTACGCGAACTCGGCGGAAGGTGAACGCAGCTTCTGATATTCCTGTCTGTGATTCCTCCATTTACTCCACTCCCCTCTCCTTCCGCTGCCGGTGAGGGTGTGTTGGGACTGAATTGACCCGGGTCCGCAGTGCACTCCGACCTGGTTCAACAAGCGTGGTAAGTTTTGTCTCCGATTCTCCCTAATCAGATGACCGTTTACAGCTTATTCCACGAACGAGGGAATTCAATAGAGAAGGGAGCTCTGAACTGTTCATTAACAAATCTATTATTGATCAAATAGATTAAAAGAAACGACGTCTTTGCCTTCACTCGCACTCTCCAGTTGGTTTCTACAGAGTCAGTGAAGAAGAACTTCCGTAAACGATAGTGATATTCGAAATGTCCCATGTTTTATGGTCCTGTCTCGCATTTCTCTCGCTCTGTCGATCAGCTTGCGTTGCCATTTCTCTCTCTCTCTCTCTCTCTCTCTCTCTCTCTCTCTCTCTCTCTCTCTCTCTCTCTCTCTCTCTCTCTCTCTCTCTCCCTCTCTCTCTCTCTCTCTCTCTCTCTCTCTCTCTCTCTCTCTCTCTCTCTCTCTCTCTCTCTCTCCCTCTCTCTCCCTCTCATTCCATCTCTCTCTCTTCTCTCAATCACTCATTCTCGCTCACACACAGTCACATGAATTGAATTCAAACTGACTACAAACTGACCACAGAATAACAGCGACTATGATATTTTACTGTTGGAACTTCGCAGTTGAAAGTGCCGACGAGGGAGGTTTTTTTTTTAACTAAACCCCAATATATAGACAGAGAGATTCAGATTGTACATATCATGTTTTTTGTATGTAACAGAGAGATTTAAATACAATACTAAACTAGCTTTGTTCACGGTTGAAGGTGAGTGCGGAATCCCGAACCGTTTGGATTTCCTTTCAGCAGAGAAGCTGCTCGCTGCTCTGAGGAATGTCTGCATGTCGGAATCCGCCCTGCCGACAGGCAGCAGCTTGCACAGAGAAAGTGTTCTATGAGTCTGACAAAACAGCGAAACTGCCCGCTCCCTCATATCTATTAAATATCCCTCACCTGTTTGTATGGAAGGAATTTAGTATAAACGCTTGAAAGTATATCTACATGTTGGTAAAACATTCTTGGTGAATTAAGGCGATAATAGGTCTGGTATATATAGCATTTCGGGTCTTAATTTCCGATAACCCCATGGTATGTGTTTCGGGTCAGTAATCAAGAAGTCATTGCTCTCCTGTTACTCACTTCAGGCGGTGCTGGCCGTTGCTTTACTGTAGCTTCCTACCTGCACTGTCAATAGTTTCCACAATGTATGTCAAGATTAAAAACAAACTTCCAACCACTGGTTACGTTTTAAAGCCATCGTGCGATTAGTTGTCCAGCCAACATGTGTCCCGTCTCCAAAACTTGTCATAGCCCTGGAATGCATGTTGTTTTCTCTTTGTGCCAGTGTTTCTTGCGGGTGTTTCGATCTGATCTCCTCTATGTCTTGCAGAATACTTGGATTCTGTTCAGGATCTCAATACATAACAAACAGCGATGCTGGGACTGACCAGTTACATAAAGTGGTAGGCGGCATTGCAGAGCGAATCCACTTTCTTTGCAATATATGAACACGAAAGATTTTGACTACAGTGCACCTATAAACCAATTTAATGAGTATGGATCAAAGCATTTGCAAGTAACCTGTCGATGACAAAAAATATTGTACTAAGCAAATCGTCCTGATTGTTGATATAGGTTATAAGCAACAATGGACCTCACACGGACACCGCTCTGCTCTCCTTGTCCACCCCCATGCACACACTGCTGTCTGTATGTTCCTAATTTACGTTTTATCTTCGTTTCCCCCACTGGCTGTTCACAAAATCTGAGTATCAGCTGGATGTTTTGCAGCAATTTGTACAAGTTCTTCCAGCTCTCATCTGGAAGCTTCAATTTTCTTTCCTTGATTCCGGATGAAACATATTTGAGTCTTCCCGAATAGATTTTACGAAAGGGAGAATGCAAAATGACAGGATGCATGGACACAGAAGAGGAAGAGTCCATCATGAAACGAACACTTAAGACCCATTTGTCCTCACCCCTCTCGAGTGGGGACTACGGGGTTCAGAAGCACTAGCCAGATGCTGGGAATTGACGGTGGGTCAACGATTTCCGGGGACGGGGGGAAGGGGTAATATGGGTTAGATGTTCACCCTTGTTTTTCCCGGTTATTCTTAGACGTTGCAGTGAAGGTCATCTATGGACGTTTTCCGTCTGTCAGAACATAAATCTGTGGGAAGGTTGCAACATCTGAAATTATATGCAAAATTATTTGAACACAAATGTATAGACAACCAAGAAAGGATTTTATTTGCACTGTTGTAGGCTGATACTGACCATGAAAGCTATGAAATGGGGAAGGAAATCGTGGAGTTGTGTTGTTGGCCAGTGGCCATTGACTGAGCTCAGAAGCCCATGTCTCCGGGACATGAGCAGCGTCTCAGAGCGGGATCAGTGCAGGGTCAATTTTTGCTTGTAACCTAGATCAACAATCAGGATGATTTGCAGCAGCGTCTGCAATTCAAGTGTCCTTTTCGAGCAGTAGGAGCAAGTATGCTTCCAAAAGCCCGAGATGTCATTTTGAACAGATCCCTAAACCGGCAGTGTCCTGAAACCGGCTATGTGCAGAGTGAAATGAAGGAGATGCCTTACCATCACTGATGAGCGGAGCAGTGCCTCCCGGTGACATTCTTCTCTAAATGTGGCTGGGCGATGGGGATGCAGACTTTGTCATTGGGGAAAACAGAAGAACAAAACCATATCGTCTTTATCCCACCCAAACGACGACAGGATCAGGCAGAGTACTGTGTTGAACATCTTGATGAGGTTAAACGCTGAGACTCGGTTGACGATCACACAACAAACAGTGCGGCTAAGTTAATCGCTGGCGGGTTGGCAGACTACGTGACGTCGTAAGTCACTCTCAGTTGTGTTCAGGTCGCAGAGGATCATGGTAATGTGGTCACAGGTAAAATTTTCGAGATTTCTGCACACACTAATAACAAGGTGTAGCTGTGAGTGAGTGGTTGAAAACATGAAAGATGGATAACTGTAAGCATGTCTGCTTTGGTGCAGAATGCAGAATCATTACTAACTGAAGAGAGATCTGCTGATGGTGATGGCCAGATTCCGGAGCTGTGCCACCACACCAGACCATCCTGGGGTGACAAATCACGAACTCACTGCCAAAATGATTGTTTATATATTATTCCCAGGCAGCCTGATTACTGAAGTGAGAAAGGTTCGTTTCAATTTTGCTCTGCGTTTTTTTGCCGATACAATCGGAACTTTATATACATTATGTGGTGTAGTGTGTGTTTTTGTGGCAGCAGTTCAGAACAAAGACAGAAGAATCGCAATGAATAAAACGAGATGGGTGGGTGGATACTCGAGGAAATCTGCAGATGCTGGAAATTCAAACAACACACACAAAATGCTGGTGGAACACAGCAGGCCAGGCAGCTTCTCCTTATAAATGCTGCCTGGCCTGCTGTGTTCCACAAGCATTTTGTGTGTGTTGGATGGGTGGGTAGACTGATTGATAGATAGATGGATAGGTGTATAGAAAGGTGCATACATTGATAGATGAATGGATAGATAGAAAGATGGAAATTTCTCCAATTGCCAGGGACACAGCAGGCTGGAACACATTGTTTCGGATCATGCTTTTGCTCTGTCATCTGGAGGTGATGTTGTCCAGCCGACTCCGGGTCAACTATAGTACCACTGACATTTCAAGCAACGCGGTGTGCTTTGTTGAAACGGTATCGTGTTAAGACAGGAACTCTGTAAATTGAAATAAATAAATATTTCGGCCAGACTCCAGATGTGGAAAGAGGAAGTGGTGACAAATTCATTCCAGAAACCTTCACTGATCCTGAGGCGAGATGAAAAAATATGTAGTTTGGGCATTGCAGAATGTAGGACACCATTGTAGGAAGATACTGAATTTCTCTTTTCAAGTAAAAGTCGATTATCGCATTGTTTTATCTCATACACAGAGATTCTGTGAAGAGCATGTTTTGAACAACACACAAAGACTCTCTCCCTCCCGCAATTTTCTCCCCTTCCGTTTCTCGCCCATCCTTTTCCTCTTCTTCTAGGCCTTCTCTCTCGCCGTTCTTCCTTCGCTTTCCCCACTGAACAGTTTGGATTTATTTTCCTAGAACGGAGGAGATTTAATAAGGTATTCTACCTGATGGAGAGGATCAGGAAGACATGATGAAGACATTAGGAATCGTATCCGATGTATCAGATTTTTCAATAGAACACACTATAGATTTGAGGTGGGGAGTGAGAGTTTCAGCAGAATTGTGGAGTGTTCATCTTCAACCAGTTGTGTTGCTGGACGAAGGGCTGACGGCTGTACAACTCTGTAAATGGTCCTAAGCCACTGACAAGTGCTAAATAGTGACTGCTCCTGTTTCCTGCAGGGTGAAGATGCTGCCTGTCTACTTGCTGATTGCCTCGCTTGTCACTGGGGCTGACTTGACTGAAAGGTAAGGACTGAGCGAAGTACATTTAATCCGCAACCCTACATCCGTCACTCTGTCCCAATAACTTGCCCAGCTCCACTTCCTATCGCAGCTGTACCTAGACCCGCATCTTATCCTTGCCCTGCTTTTCTCTCCGGGACGGCATCGGTCATCAACCCAGCCTCCTTGCAAACAAACTGCCCCCCTTCCCATTTACCCGGTTCACCCCACTGTATCCCTGTTACACTTGTGTTTTATTTTGTTGTTGACCGAGACCATGACCTGCGCTGACTCACTCCTGATGATCCACGGTACTCTGGAGTGTGAGGGATGTCTGTTCAGGTGTTGGAACTGATTCAGCTGTTTATTTCTCTCAATGTGTTTCTGCTTTCAGTCCTTGTCTGCTGTCTGATGTCCTGTGTACCACTGCGGACTATCAGGTAATGAGATCACGAATATCACTCCTCCTCCCCCCCCCCCCTTCTACAGACAGAGCCACCCTCTCTCCTTCAATCGCATCAGTCCATTTATACCATAACCCGTTTCCATGCAACCTTTCAGTCGTGTATCAGAACTCAGCGTCTTCATTTGTGCCTCCAATTACCAGTCAGTGCCTGGCACAAATCACATTCTTCAGCAACAGCCGTGAGCAGCTTCTTTCTCGTCAGGCCGTATCAGGAACTAGGGTGAATAGCATCGGATCCTTTGCCACTGGGTCTGAACCCGAATACAACTTACCCCTCATTCTGGGATTTCAGCAGCAACAGGAGGACTACAGGCAATTACCTGCAACATTAGCCTGGGAGGGAAGGTGTGAAGAGCAAAGTAAAAAGTATCTGTCGTTTGTCCATTCTTTAGAGCTATAGCATGATATTCACTGGATAACATGAGAATAGGAGGATATGCACATAGTTTAGTGAGTTGGATTTATTTTAATTTACTTAGCCAATTACTAACGAATAAACCTTATTCCACCCTCTCCGCCCGGCTCTGAGCCTCACACCACCGTCCCCCTCTTCCAACTCAGCAGAATAACAACACCATCGTCTATCAACAGCTCCGGCGTTACAAAGAATCGGTCTGGGTTGGAACACACGTGGATGTCAGCATCAGCCCCAAGGTTGACACTTCCATGCAGCGCCTATTGAGCTATACAAGAGGGGGAAACTCTGAAGGTAGGTGGGGCGCGGGGGTAGGGTTGGATAACAAGAAAGAAGCGGTGAGTGTCACGGCCCTATTGTAGGGGCGCTGCCCGTTTTGCGACTTCAACATTTCAAAGCAACTCAGTCTGTGTCTCTGCATGCGTCTTCCCCTCGCGAAGAGCCCGGCCAGTCCTGTCGAAATCTTTATCAGGATGAACACACTGGTTACAGACAGTTGATCAATCAGTTGAAAACAGCGGCAGTCCACATGGCTGATCCACAAACCCTGGTGAATTCAGGTTTAGTAGTTGCATCACATTCCAAGGTAGGGTTTGTGAATGTGGAAAGCATATGGGAATCAGATAATTAGACTGGATCTAAAACACAGCCGAGATTAGCTGTCAGTTTAATGAACAGCAAGTTACACTATCATCAATCTGAAAAATTACAGAAGGCTACAGACCCTCCGGCGCACGATGTTGTGCCGAAATTTTAACTACACTGAGATCAATTTAATCCTTTCCTCCGACACAGCACTTCGTTTAAGCTGTCTTCCCTGTGCCCATCCCGGAGTTTGTTCAATGTCCCTAAAGTATCCGACACTTTCTACGCCATAGGAAGCGCGTTCCACGTACTCACCACCCTCTGTATGTAACTCTGCATCCACCGTATGTGTTCCTCCAATCTCACTCCAGTTCTGCTTCCTTGTGTTAGTCCTTCCTATGATGGGTAAAGGTCCAAGCATCTTTCTTCTTCTTGAGCCCACTGTCCCATACTGGGACACCGGCAACTGACAGGAGCTCGGAGGGTTCTTTACCCTTGACTAGACATTCAGACTCTCCCGATGAGAGGGATGATTTATTTTACAACCCTAACCCATTCTCCTGCTTTTACCACACTGACTATTCAAAAATCTGCCAACCTCCGCTTTCAATATACTCAATGACTCGGATTCCTAGTCCGGGAAACATCATCGTCTCGTCCACTCTATCAAGTGCTTTCACTATTTTATATAGTTCAATGAGGTAACCCCTTATTCTTCTGAACTCCAACGAGTACAGGCGTACTCGATTCTGGTCAATTCTGAAGCCCTTCATACCCTGAATAATTATTGTTAAGCTCTCCTGTACCGACTTCAATACCAGCACACCATTCCTGAGGTACGGAGCTCCGACCTGCTCACAGTACCCCAGGTGAGGTGGGACCAATGTCTCCTCCTGCCTGGAACACTGTTTCTCGTCCCTTCAAAATGAATGCTCTAGGACACTACCTATTGGAGACGTTCTCCCCCTCTGAATTTTGAAATTGCACCGTTTTTTGTAAATATACTTCGGATTTATTCTTTCTTCTAAAGTGCATGTAAACGCATTCCGTATGCAACTTTCCATCTGTCACTTGTTTACTCATTCTCCCAAACTGCATCAGTCCTCCGGTCGTTCAGCTTTTTCAGTAGCTTCTTGCAATAGCAACTGTACTCAATTATTTTCTCCCGAAGTCATTCTTCACCCAGAAAAATAATCAGTGATCCAAGAACCTGAAGCCCCTGCACCAGCTTCTCAGCCACTCAAATATCTGCCAAATCATCTTTCATCGATTCGCAATGGCGCGTGGGACAGTTTTCAATACAGGAATTACTATCCTTCGTCTCAGCAATCTGCCCAGCTCTCTAAATTCTCTCTGCAGCACCTCTTTGCGTTGCCTTCTACGTCATTGGCACATATAAGTGCCAAGGTAGTTCGCTGCTCTCCTTCCTTCTCCAAAATAACACCGAAGCGACCCCATATTTCTCTTACCGTTGTACCCGAGATGCAAAGTTCACGTCCAGCGAATCTCCTGACTGTCCCTCCGACTATTGAATCCTGATCCACAGCCTTTTCTCCCTCTTTCCCTTCTGCACACGGACATATGCTTAGTGCCAGTAACCACATGTCCGGGCATGTCCCTGGGAGGTAATCCCCCATAAGGTGCGATGCGTCAATTTAACTCAAAATTAATAGGGATCAGAAGAGAAATGCGCCATAAATTCAATAATCTAATTCCTTGGAGTATAATGCAAAAAGAAACGACCCTAACATAGTTCCAATTGGAACACCACCAGGTATCAGCAGCCAACAAGAAATGGCTCCATTTATTCCCTTTCATTTCGTCTTAGCAAGCAGTCACTATTTTATCCATGCTAGAATCATTCCTGCAATACTACGGGATCAAAGCTTGAAAACCAGCCTAGTGAGTGGCAACTTGCTGAAGAGCTTCCGAAAATTCAGGTACACAGGATCATCGTATTCACTTTTTTTTCTATCCAGGTTATTATCTTATTAATTTTTTATGAAAATTAACATAGTGTCAAGAAAAATAGATGGTTAAATTCGTAGCTCAAGGATTAGAGTGGGAGAAGTGGTTTGAAATCATGGGAAATTAGCACAACAATTGGGAATGGAAGTAGCCATAGCAGTGGGAGGGGCTGAAACAGGACCGGAGTGAATCACATAACGAGGGATGTGGACAGGACCTTACATTAATTTGTAGAGAAGTGATTCGAGAAATGTGGATAAAGTACAAAGAAAAAGGACCTTCGTGACAAAACACATTGATGAAGTTAGAGCAGTAGATGTAGTGTATACGGATTTCAGCAAGGCATTTGACAAGTTACCCCATGCAAAGTCTATTGAGAAAATAAGCAGGCATGGGATCCAAGGGGACATTGCCTTGTGTATCCAGAACTGACTTGAACATAGAAAGCAAAGTGTGGTTGTAGACTGTCCATATTCTACTTAGAGATCGGTGACTAGTGATGTGTCTCAGGGCTCTGTTCTGCGACCCCTACTCTTCGTTATTTTTATAAATGAGTTGGAAGAGGAAGGGGAGGGATAACTTAGACAACCTGCTGATGACACAGACGCTAATAGTGTGGGATACTGTGGAGGGTTGTCAGAGGTTATAGCGGGACACTGATAGGATGCAAAACTTGGCTGAAAAGTGTCAGATTCTACCCATAGGAAATTCAAAGCTGCTATGCAGATTAACTCTGGTTAATAAAGCATACGGTGCATTGGCATTCATCAATCGTGGGATTGAGTTTAGGAGCGGAGAGGGAATCTGGCACACTGATGATAAATTAAAAGTACGGCTGTGTAGCATGAAAGGGTTAAATTGATCTCAGTGTCAGTAAAATGTCGGCACACCATCTTGCGCCGGAGGGTCAGTACCGTTCTGTACTTTTCAGGTCGACGATAGTGTAACTTTCACTTCAGTAAACCTATATCGAGCCCTGTCTAGAGAGGAGAACAGATGGGCGTTGTTTTCCATGCGTTACAGAAGGCGTTTGATAAGGTGCATCGTAAAAAATATACATGTGAGAGGGATACAGATAGTTGGGTGTGATATATTAGTATGGATAGAGGATGAGTTAACTCAGAGAAAGCACAGTCAGGAGACATAGGTGTTACATAGGCGAGATTCTCCTTTGTCTATCCTGCTTAATAACTTTTTAAATACTTATGCAAACTGGCATACCGTTAAGTACATTGGAGAGTTAAATGCGTAGTTCAATTTTCAGTGTGGGTGTAGTGGGGATGTATTCGTGGGAATTTGGCAACAGTTCTTGGGAAGGAGGGAGTTGTACCTGAAACGTGATCGCCCCTGAATCCTAGGGAATCACATAAATAGGGCTGTAGACATGAGTTTAAAAACTAAATTGTAGGAGAATGGTTTATTTAGTTTGAATAAAGTGAAAAAGAGTGGATAAAAATAATGACATGTAAATGATAAAAAACAGAAATTTAAGAGTTAAGTGAGGAAAAGTCAAGCATAGAAGTGTAAAAGTTTGCAATATTTTAAAAGCACAATGAGTGTAAGGGCACTTCATTTGAATGTGGCTATAGGTTCATCGAACCTTTCGCAGAACTCACCAGGTTTGCTAAGAATGTCTGTGGTGTGTTGGTCTTCATTGTCTGGCGTCGTCGCAGGAACAACAGGATTTCTTTGTGAAATTATTGGAAAAAAATCAAGAATGGCAGATAATGCGGTGGTCTCTGTGGGAGTAGATAGTTAGGTTGATCTTAAAGTAGTTATAATTTCATCAGAACATGGTAGGATGGAGGTCCTCCTTCGCTTTCTATTGAAATTCCTGTTTCTGTTTCCAGTGAGAAATATAAATCTTTTCAACTTTCTTCATCACCCCCAGAATTGTGGATCCAAAGCAATGGACAATTTCTCATTTCATTCACCGGAGATGGAGAGATTACAATGTATTTGTTGGTTCCCGAAGAACTTTGGGAAAACCCTCCAACACCAACAAGCCCACAAGTGAGTACCAGCTGGAACCTGAGCGGTCATTATATTTTGACTGACCCGAAGGCCGAGGGCGAAATGCGGTCGGGAAGTGGATGGGGAGGCCTGCTCAATGGGGTGATGGTTACATTTTTGTCAGTCTTTCAGCTATTGAAGCTGGAGACATGCTTCGGAGGGAGGAATGCTGGTGTCGGCCAATGTGAGGGATATTTAGGACCAGAGTATGTCGATGTTTTTCAGGTCGCGCGAGACACTGCTCCTCGTGATGCTTTTGATGTTCGTTATTAAGGGACAGTGTTTTGATCTACTTAAGTGCAAACAATAAATTACGAAGAATTCAGCACAGTTTCCTCAAGGGGAAATTACACCCTGCAAATTAGTTGGGATTCCTCGAGGACACAACAGACAGGTTTGACAAAGGCGAGTCAGTCGCTGATAAATAAATGTATCTGAATCAGAACCTGAGGCCGCACTAGGGTCAGTGGATGTGGCAAATCGGGAAGTTGGAGGCACTGGCGGATGTGCGGGGTAAAGGTGAAAGCAAGTTTCATTTGGGAGGTCTCAGGATCAGGAAGGGACTGCAAGGGAACGTGTCGCCCATCAGGAGAGTAGGGTGAGTTGAAGCAAAACCGGGAGGTCATCTCAGATATGATCTTCTACCTGAGTGAATAGTCGGACAGGACCGATAAATGGGCGTGTATCGTACTTTTCCTGTTTCAATTTCTACGGTGTTTGTATCCTGCAGGCGTTTATAACTCGTTTCCCGACGATGGACGTGCTCTCCAGGAGGATTCGTTGGAATGCCATGACCCAGGCAAATGACTTCAATCGCACGCTCACGGAGCAGAATGCCAAATTCAACAACTCCTTCTTCTTCGTGTCTTTCTGCAAAGGGTAGGTAACACACCGAGGCGTGTAGTTGAGTCTGCTGTGCAGCCAGTGCCTAGCGGGGCATAGAAATGTCTCTCCTCGCCGTTTGCCAGGAGGGAGAGTAACTGCATTCTGTTCGGAGCCCACGACTCCGATGGCGAATCCTTGTGGATTTGTTATGGTCATGGAGAATTGTATTCCATCCTTGTGCTTCTCAATTTTTCCTGGCAGACTTCTGAAAATAAAAGCGTGCTGACTTGAATCATTTTTATTCGATACTTCAAAATAATTCTAAATGTCATCCTCAGAAAAATTTTGCCAGCAACTAAGTTGGACGAAATGACTCTGAAATATTGTTCATAAAACTAGATGATGAAGGAGGTGTTGGGCCAAGTGGCCCATTGGTCTGTCGACAGTTAATAATGTCTGATTCATTATCTCCTTCAACCCTATTCCACTGTATTCTCCCTGTAAAATTTGATACCTTTGCTAATCGAGATCCTATCAACCTTCACTTTAAATATCCACAAGAACATGGAATCCACGTCCATGTGTAGCAGTGAATTCCTTGGATTCACCATCCTCTGGCTGAAGAAATGCTTCGGCATCTCGATACTAATGGGAAGTCCCTCTATTCTTAATTTTGCACTCTGGTCCACTCTATCTCGGCAGTTCAGCAGATCCCTGCTCATTGTTCTAACCTCCTGCGAGTACATGGACAGACCCATCCAACTCTCCTGTGACGATAACGCTGGCATTTCCGATAGCATTCTTGTGATTGTCCTCTTGAACATCGACAACGCCAACGCACACTATGCTATATAAGGAGTCCACAACTGCTAGCAGTACACTGAATGTATAGTGATCAGTGTTTCATAAATCCTCAGCATTACCTCTTTGCGTTTGCATTTCAATCCTCTCGAATTGAATGATGACTGCATTTGCCATCCTTGTTGTTAACAGACGTTGCATGTTTCATCATTAGGGAATCCTGCAAGAAGATACCAACACCCATTTGCACATCTTATTAATGGATGTTCATACCGTTGAGGAAGTTGTTTGCGCCTTTATTCATTCTTCAAAAGTGCATGGCCATCAATTTCCTAAAACAGTATACCATCTGACAAATCCTTGCCTCATTTCCAAATCCATTTTGGTACTTGTGAATTTCTCCGACTTCCTCAAACTTCGGCAGCAGCACCCCCCCCCCCCCACCAACCCCAACCATCCTTCTCACTAACCTTGGTATCGTTTGAAGAAAGTGGACACAAAGCCAGACATTCCGTATTCCAAGTCATTTACATATTACGTGAAAAGTCCCAATGACAACACCGATTCCTAAGGAACACCTGCACCGGTCTCATGTAGGAGACATTGTTGACCTGCAAATATACTTTAAAGCACGGTCCAGGGCATATGTACCTTCAGGTATGTCAGCCTCCTGATCCACCTCCAGTCTGTTCAGCTTCCGGATCTGCCTTTAGACCTTTTAGCTTCCCGATGTAACTTCAGACGATTTAACCTCCCGAACTATGATTACACCTTTGCTTCCGGATCTACATTACTCATATCTTCCTGATGATTTGATTTCACCTTTTGCCAGCAGAGCATTACCATCCCCTTTTCCTTCCTTCCTACACTTTCGATACAATATGCATCCTTTGGACATTAGGTTACCAGCTACAGTCAATATTCTTTTTGCCATGGCTGAGTGAAGCCTGCAAAAACATACTCGCTATTCTGGAACTGTGTTTCAAATTCATCGAACTTACAGAGTACAACTTGGGTATTAAAAAAAACGCCCTCAGTCCCGTAGTCACCCTTTTCAATTCAACATTGCTGCGAATCCTGTTGACTGCAAATCTATTCTATTATCAGACTCTCCTTGCTAGCCGCCTAACTACACACTGGCACTGTTTTAAAACCAACTACCACAAGTTTATCGCTATCAAACGCTTCTCATCAACCTGCTGAATTGATTTAAACATACATGTATCCGCAAGTTCTTTGGATTTCTCCGGTCTCCGGGTGTAACTGTCCCTGCTGTACAGAACATGTCTTTCCCCTGAAGGTATCCCAATGATCCATAACTCCTGCCACTGCCCCCTGCACCAGATAGTCAGTAATGCATCGGTCTGCAAATTCCTTCTATTTTTACCTTCATTTGTACGAGGAATAGGGAGCAATCCGGCGATTATCATCCTTGAAGTCCTCTTCACATGCTTTCTACCTAATTCCCTAAAACCACTCCTTCTGACCTCATCACTACGTCTACCTATGTCATTGGTGCCAATATGCAGCAAGACTTCTGGCTGCTAATCATTGCCCTTAGAAACATTGAAAACTCGCAGCACGACACCAGCCCTTCGGCCCACAGTGCTCTGCCGAACATGTCCATATCTTAGAAATATCTAGGCTACCCCACAGCCGTCTATTTTTATAAGCTTGTACCCATCCAGGCGTCTCATAAAAAAAAAACCCTATCGTTTTCGCCTCCACTACCACCGTCAGCAGCCCATTCCACGCACTCACCGCTTTCTGCATTAAAAAAAACGTAACCCCGGCATCTTTCGGCACATACTTCCAAGCGCCTTAAAGCTGTGCCTTCTCGGTTTAGTCATATCTGCCCTCGGGAAAAAGAAACTCCGGCAAAGCACATGATCAATGAAACTCGTCATCTTGTACTCCCCTATCAGGTCACATCGCATCCACCGTCTCTTCAAAGAGAAAGGGCCGAGTTCACTCAGTCTATTCTCATAAGGCATGCATGCAAATCCAGGCATCCTTCGAAATCTCCTCCGCACCCTCCACATCATTCCATTAGTGAGGTGATCAGAGCTGAGCACAGTACTCGACGTGGGGTCTGACCAGGGTCCAATATAGCTGCAACATTGCCTTTTGACTCTTGAAATCAATCCCACCGGTTACGAAGGTGAACCTTGTTAACCACAGAGTCAACCTGAGCTTTGATTGTCCTGTGGGCTCGGATCCCAAGGTGCTGGATGGATGGGTGGGATCCTTAGTAATACAAAGCGCCCTGCAAATGCATCACTCCTGATAAGTTCCCCAGATTACTGTCAGGGATTTCCGTATGAACCTCTCAGCCGTTCTCACTGTCAGTTGTAGTGACTCCAGGGCCGATTCTCCTCTGTTCCTATGCCAGATGGAGAAACAATTGTCAAGATGTTAGCAGTCGTACTTCCTCTAATTTGCAGCTCAGATGGGTTTGGGAGCTTGGCTTGCCCCAGTCTATGTCGGATTGAAGTTGCAGCTGTGCTTCCCTGTTCAGGGGTTATTAAGTCACCAGGTGAGGCCATCGCTAATGTGAACTCCAAGAAACATTATTGATGAGTACTCATGTTAACAAACAAAATTATTCTCAATTGGAGAATTCTTGGGTGAGGGGGTGCTACAAGGGGAAAGCGAAAGCGGAGTACCTCTCCCACAATTCTGTCCACTCGGCTCAGAATGCTCCGGAGCTGTAGTCGGAGGATTTGCTGGAACTTCTGCGAGTGTTTGAAGCTAACATCACAGGAAAATGGGAACCAGTATAATAGCGCTGAGGACGAGTCAGCAGGTTTTGAAGTAAATGATGTGTGTAACATGACTATAAGAAAAGACATGCCAATGGTTCCGCACAAATGGAGACAAAGTAAGCAGCTAAATTGTACCTCACAGGGATAATTCAAAACGGCAAATAATGCCGGACTAGACGTGATGTCATTAAACAGGCACAGTGTTTTGAACAATGTAGACGAACTCATGGCGCAATTAGAATTAATCAGTATGATATAGGGGGCGCCGGTGAGGCATGGTTAGCAGAAGGCCGTAGTTCACAGATCAGTATCGAAGCATCTTTGCCTCAGAATGACAAACAGGAAGGCATCGGCGGTGGTGTGGCTCTATTGGTAAGAGATGGAATTACATCTCTAAGAAGAGAATAACGACAGAAGATTTTGAATCTTTGTGGGTGGAGTTAACGAAATATTAGCGTAAAATATTAGTTAATAGTGCTAGTAATACTAGCAAAGGAGTGCGGATAAGGTTGCAATGGAGCTGAAAAAAAGGCGTACAATAATGGTAATGGCTTGATTGTAATGTGGGAATTTATTATGCAAGGGTTTGGCGAAATTAGTTGGTGTCGGATCGCCAGTGATGACATTTGTTGAATGCCTAGTAGACGGCTTCTTATGGCAGTCTGTTTTCTAACCAATTAGGCGAAGGCTATCTTAGATTGGATGTTGTGATTTAACGAACATCTTATTCGAGCGCTTAACGTATAGTAAGCCTTATGTGATCAGAACATGATTGAGTGGGGACTGAAATTTGAAAGGGAGAAGCATAACTCACATGTATCAGTATCGCAATGGAATAAAGCGAGTTACGGAGGGATGATGCACGAGCTTTCTCAGGTGGATTGGAGGGGCATACGGGAGGTGATGACGGGAGAGCAGAGATAGCTGAAGTTTTTTGGAATAATGTATAAAGCACAGGATAGTCAAGTTCCACAGAGGAAGATGTTCTCAAGTGGCAGAGGAAGACAATCTCTTATTGTCACCGATTCTTAAAACTTGTCTTCCAATGTCCATTTCTTGCCCGGTTTAATCGCACAAAGTGCATTGCTGAGATCTCACGTGATCGTCAACCGCTCGGTCTTTAATCCAGTCCATGTGCTCAGCATTTTCCATGTTTCATCGCTCACCCGAGATCTGGTCCGTCTCTGAACTCCCCTCTCAGACCCCCCCCCCCCCCCGATCGCAGTTCTGCGTCGCTCAGCATCCCGCTGTGCTGGCAGCTCCTCTACTTCTTTGTTACCTTCCTATTCTTCAAACTCATCCTTTTTTGAGATGAACTGATTTAATGTTCTGACAACGAGTCAGAACAGAGGGACGCTGTGTCAGAATTGAGAACTGGTTCAAAGGATAGAATAATGGGCCGGGCAGCAGGTGTGTTCCAGATAACGCAGACATAATTATTTATACTTTCCCCCACATGAAGGTCAGACGCAGCATACGTGCACTTGGAAAGGGGTAAGTGAGTCTGTGCGCGGGGTGATAAGTTAACCAAAAGTGTTGCTGCACGCGTTGGGTGCTGAAACTGACGAAACGTTCGGATGTGCTCAGGTAACACCTGCGACCGTAGCTCGTTAAACTGCCTCATGTGAGGCGCCTTGTGAAAATCAAAGAACTCAGCAACAATTGACTTTACTTTCCTTTAGCTGAGGATGAGCCAACGTTTTCACAAGTAGATGATGTGTGTGAAAAATGCCTCTCAGGGATGATAGATCAATGATTGAGAACAAACACAGACAGAGCATAAAGGTAAATTCTGCTGCAAAATTCAAAGTGGCTAAGAATACAATAGTAAAGAAGTTGTATTTAATGCACGCAGTATTCTGAATAAGGTGAACGACTGTGTTGTTATGACGTCATTGGCAGTTACGACAGAATGCTGTTCATTGTCTTTAGTTCGGCATTCAATACTGTGACCCCTTCCAAGCTGATCGCCAAAGTTCGTCAGCTTGATATCACCTCATCCCTCTGCATTTCGACCATGGACTTTCTGACCAACAGACCCCAATCTGCTATGTTCGACTAACTCTCCTCCTCCATTCTCATCCTGAATACGTGCGTTCCTTTAGTCTGTGTGCTGAGCAATCTTCTGTAATCCCTATTCACCTATGACTGCGTTCCTGTACGTTGTTATGAATCTATAATCAAGTTCGCAGACGTCACCACAGTGGTTGTCCTGATCACAGGGGATGAAGAGAAGACCAATACGGACGAGGTCCAAAACCTGGATACGTGCTGTGCCGACAGCAACCTGGCCCTTAGCACAGAGACCAAGTAGATCCTTGTGGTCTTCAGGCATACTAAGAGCCACACTCATGTCCCCATCTACATTAACGGAGCTGTAGTGGAGTGTATATAAAATTTCAAATTCCTTGCTGTCCACATTTCTGACGATCTTACCTGGTCCCTGAACTCCTCCATCCTGATCAAAAATGCGCAACAGCTCCTTTTTTTCCCGAGGAGCCTTTTTTTCACCTGTGTCTCAGGATACGGACTAACTTTTATCGCTCTACTATTGAGAGCACTAACTGCATCTCAGTGTGGTATGGCAGTTGTCCCGTATCGGACTACAAAGCACTGCAGCGTGTGGTTAAAACAGCCCACTTGATTAACGGCACGAAATTGCCCACCATTGAGAACATTTACATTCAACGCTGCCTGGTCAGCGCATAAAGATTTATTAAGGATGCATCTCACCATAACCATGGAATTTTTACTTTCCTCCCATCCAGTAGGCGTTGCAGGAGCCTCCACTCTCCAACCAGCAGGTTCAGGAAGAGCTTTTTCACTGAGGCTGTGACACTGCTGAACCTCACATCACAGCGCTAAACAGTTTTGCATCCATATTGTACTATCTCAGTACTTTTATACTTTTGCGCTGTACCACTTACTTTTTATACCCAGTTGTTTTTTTATATAACAGTAGTGTGGCTCTGTTGGCAACAGATGGGACGAGATCTTCAGAAAGAGGCGACAACAAAGGTGGAATCTTTGTTGGGGTAGATAGGAAATTGTAAGAGAAAAATACACATTGTGCGAACCATATGTAGGCCTCAAAATAGTAGACAAGATGTGTGGCTTAGATTGCAAAGGGAGCTAGAAGAGGCATATAGGAAGGAAAATGACACAATCTTAACGGGAAGTTAAATCTCAAGGCCATTGGGAAAATCTGTTTGCCAACGCATTGCAAGTGAGGAATTTGATGAATCGCTGTAAGATGGCTTTTTAGAGCAGCTTGTTCTCGAACCCATTCGTGGAAAAACATTTTAGACATTTTAGGTTTTTTCCGTAATAATTCAGGAAGTGTGACGCATATGAGCTCTTAGGAGTCGGTGATCATAATCTGATTCAATTAATACTGCACTTTGATCGGAAGAAGAAGTATAATTCACATCTAATACTATTGCAATGGAATAAAGGGAATTACAAGGGCTTGGGTGATGTGCTTGCCCATGTGGATCGGTGAGGAATATCGGGGAGGATGATGGCAGACCAGAGATGACGGAAAATTCTTGGAATAACTCAGAAGGATTAGGATACATATGTAACAGAGCAGAAGAGTTTGACAAGTGAATGGGGTAGGCAACCGTGGCAGCTCATGGACGATAAATACTGCATAAAAACCACGGAAATGGATTTTAATTCAGCAAAAGTGAGTAGGGAGCTTTTCAATTCGAAAAACGGGCATCCAAAAAGGTATAAGTGTAGAAACGATGACACATGAGAGCAGTCTAGTGAATACGATAAACCCAGGACACAAGAAGTTGTTTTATTTTAAGTTATATAAAGCGAAATAAGGAATTTAGAGTTGATATTGAAACATTGTAAAATGATGCTGGTGCAGTGGTACTGGGGGCAAGAAATCGCCAATGAACAACAGTTACGTTACATCTGTCTTCACTGTTGAACACACTAGCGTTGCACCAGACGGTCGTGAATATCAGGAAGCAGATATGAGTGCCGTTGCTATCAGAAATGAACAAGTGCCAGGGAAACTTCAAAGACTTCAGGTGTATAAATCACGTTGGCCATTTCTACTACCATAAGACCATAAGACAAAGGAGCAGAAGACGGTCATTCGGCCCATCGAGTCTGCTCCGCCATTTCATCATGAGCTGATTCAATCTCCACTTTAGCCTGGCATACTCAAAGTTATTGCCTGTACACATGCAATTGAATTTTCCGCTTTATCTAACGAATCCCTCTCTGTAGACTGGTTGCCGCACACCTCATCGTTCTTGAATGTTGGCCAAATTACTGGTGTCTTCCGCAGTGATGGTCAATGTAAATACTAATGGCGCTCATCCACCATATCCCTGAATCCTATTCAAACCGCTCCAGCATCATGTTCAATTTCAAATTATTCCTTCTAGACTATTGCTAATGGTTGTTCAATTTATAATTGTTCCTTCTGGACTCTTGCATATTGTTTCCTTATCTAAAAATTTGTTCTTCTACGATCCCTGTGTTGTCCGTCTTAATTGGACAAAGTGCGTTCATGAGGTTTCACGTCATTATCCACGGCCAGACATTCAACTCATTTCACGTGCTCGGCCTTTTGCCCTGTTTAATAACTCACCCGAGCTTTGGCCCAGCTCTCGACTCCCCTCGCTGCTCACTGCCCGTCTCGGTTCTACATCGCTGAGCATTCCGCTTTGCTGGCACGTCCTCTAAACCTTTGTTTATTTCACATTCTTCAAACTAACTTCAAACTAACTCACTTTTCAAATTAACCTGCTCGAATGAATTGACAGCGAATGAGAAATGTGGTACGCTTTGACAGGACTTGGAAATGGACCAAAGGGTGGTTTAAGAAGCCGGGGCGTGATTACGCGTTACTGAGAAAGATGTTTCTATTTTTCTCCACAGGAGAAGCAGATGCAAAACATCTCCACGTCCGCGACGTTATAACAAGTAAGTGGAACTCGAAGACTAGGTCTGTGCACGGGGCGAGTAAAATGTTGCCGTATCGGGTGGCTACTCCTCCTGACGGACGGGTCGGGAACGCATCGGTAACACTATGCTTTCCTAGCTCGTTAACCAGCTTCCGAGACGTCTAGACCTCCCGCATTGCAAAAACACCGCCGCTGTACCAATTCTCGCTAACCGACGAGGAATGGAGAAATAAGATCACGTGATAAATTTGCCGATAATTCCCCACCGCCTACGCTTGAAGATCTTGGACAGTGGCACTCTAAAACCTAACACACACAAGTGCATTGCCGCGACTCACGCGCTTGAATTTTCCGCTTTCCCATTGAATCCCTCTCTGCTGATGTCCGCACAACAGATTTCCCTTGAGATGTTGATCAGCTCACTGGTGTCTTCCACAGTGAATATAGACTCAAATAACCTGTTATGCTTATCCATCATTTCCCTGAGTCTCATTGAAACCTCTCCACCGTTACGTTCTATTTGTAACTGTGCCTTATAACATCGCTTATTCTTTCCATTTCTTCAAATGTGTTTTTCTAGGGCCCCTTTGTTGAACACGTTAATTGTACAAAGTGCGCTGTTGAGATCTCACGAGATCATCTATTGCCAGCTCTTCAGCCCACTTCATGTGCTCAGCCTTTACCCCTGTTTAGTAACTCAGCAAAGATGTGGTCCCGCCTTGAACTCCCTCTCTGTGTCGGGGCGGTCGCGGTTCTGCGTCGCTATATATCCAACTTTGCTGACAGGCCCAGTCATTCGTTGTTTTCATCACATTCTTCAAACTCATCCCTTTTCGAAATGACCTGTTGGAACGTTCTAGTTAAAATTAAAAAAAAAGTGCACAGTGAGTGTACCGGCAACAATTTCAAAGGTTGGGTTAACGAGCCGCGAAGCAGATAGGTTCCAGATTACAGAGATATAATTGTTTCTATTTTGTTCACAGGTTTGGCCAATACAGTCCCCTTGCAGGGACGGCTGTTTTTCAACTTGAGGGGTAAGTGGAAATCAAAGACTAACTGTTTTCCTGTATCGAGTGGGTGCTCAAACTAATGGTAGGGTCGGGTGTGTTCCGTGAACACTATGTCATCTTATCTCGTTAAGCCGCCTCATCTGTGGAATTTAGTGAAAACCTTTCTGAATCTCTAATAAAACAGTAATTGATTTTTCTTTACGTCCGATTTACTAAAGCAGTTGGGTGTGGTTAAGATAAAATGGCAGAGATAAGAGATCCAGTATGATACAGTTGATGAAGGGCCAGCAAGTTTATAAGTAGATGATGTGAGTAAGATGCCTGTAGAGAAGGACCAGGGCGGACAGAGCAAAGAGATCAGTTCAACGGCAGAGGTGAATTTCAAATGGCGAGGAATGCTGGACTGACCCTGCCGCATTTAGATGCGTGCAGCAATTAGAAAGGAATGGACCAACGATTAGATACTGACGCCATGGCGTCACTGAGTACCGGCTGAAAGACGGTCGAATGTGGGAGCTTAAATTCTAAGGATATCCTTTTTTGTTAACAGCACATGCAGGAAGGCATATGCGTTGGGATGGCTCTGTTGGTAACAGGTGATATAACATCTGTAGAAAGATGTTAGGGTCAGAGAATGTGGAATCTTTGTAGGTGGAGTTAGGAAACTCTACGAATAAATACACATGTGAATAATATATAGAAGTCAGAATAATAGAGAACATGTGTGTATTACTTTGTAAAGGGAGCTCGGAAAGCGCATGTAGGAAGGAAATCGTGAGCTAAATAGGAGGACAGATTCAGGCAGTAAAGGGAGGCTGCCAAGCGGAGCAGTCATCAAAGGAGCGTTCATCGACCGAAGTGATCACAGGCAGAACGGTAGGGCATTGGTTCATTCGGGATTCGGGGATAACGGGTCGAAGTGAGGCATGTAAAATCTGAGGAATAGAAGCAGGATATATGTCTGTGAGGCCGGTGATCTGTACTAGGTGTGACATTTGGGAAACACGGGAGACACCCACCCTGCCGGACGACTACGTGCACATCAGGTGCGTCGAGCTGCTGCTCCTTTGGGACCGAATCAGGGTACCAGACCGGTAGTTCGATTACCTTCGTCCTGTCAATAAATGTGAGGAGGAGCAGACAGTAGTTATAGGCAACCAGGATATGACTACCTCCCTACAGCTCTTATCTATCACCTCTTTATTCTCCCTTATGAGTTGAAGATACTCAACTGATGAGAAATGGAGAAGTACGAGCACGATGATAAAGTTCTAACCTCCCTCAGGATCTGAGGATCTCAGGCAGGCGCACTCTAAAACTTAGCACACTAAAAGCCACTGCCGCGAAGCTGCACTTGAACTTTCCGCCGTTTCTGTTGAATCCCTCTCCGTTGACTGGACCCGTCACAACACGCATGCCTCTGCATGTTGGTCAAATTACTGGTATCTTCCACAGTGAAGACAGATGCAAACTACCTATTCCGCTCATCCATCCATCCATCATTTCCCTGAACTCCATTCAAAGCTCTCCAGCACAATTTGCAATAGCCCATGGTTTTTGTATGCGTATTTTCATTTCTGTTCTCTTGATGTCCGCCTGAATCGCACAAAGTGCGCTGCTGATATCTCACGTGACGTCCACATCCAGCTCTTCAACCCAGTTCATGTGCTCAGCCTTTCGCCCCGTTTCGTAACTCACCCGAGATCGGCCCCCGCTCTGATCTCCCCTCCCTGCGCCGTGCCCGTCCCAGTTCTGCATCGCTCAGCATCCCGCTTTGCAGGCACGTCCGCTGATTCTTTGGCTTTTTTTCACATTGTTAAAAGTCATTCACTTTGACACTAACGTTCTGACGTCAGAACAATGTGCGCTCTCTTGGGATCGGGAAATGGTTCACGTTGTGGTTTAACGAGACGGGAAGCAGATGAGTTCCGGATTACGGAGATATAAGTATTTCTCTTTTGCCCACATGGCCGACGAACATACCACAACTGCACCTCCGGTGCCTACTCGCCTTGACAGGTAAATGGATATCGAAGGCAGTGACTATGCGCGGAACGGAAAATGCACCAAAAGTGCTGCTGTATCGCGCGGGTGATCAAACTGACGGCAGGCGAAGCGAGATTTACAGGTGTGGGGGGTCGTCTTGGATTGAATCCGTTGGATGCGGGTGATTACCCTGAGCAATGAACGAGTGGCTAGATATTCGTACTCCGGATGAATTGTTAATTCCACTGTTAATACGCTTAGGATTGCGATTCTCAGTGGAGGTTTGATGAAAAAGTGGGCGTTTCAATGCAGACCAGCGCTGAGGTGGCTGGGGGCGGGTTCTATTCTTTCTGAGGAGTGCGAGGAAAGAGTGGTCGAATTCGGAATGTTTAAATAGACCACGTCCCGTGTAAGAATATCCGCCCTTAATTCTCTGAAGAATAAATGGAGAAATCAAATCCAAAGACCCAGCTGTGGCAGGTTCCGCCTATGCAATAAATTAAAGCCCACTCCTGATATGAGGGCGGAAGGGACTCTCAGTTATTAATGAGTGGCAGTGAAGGATGATGAATGGTTGAATGATTGAATGGGAGGGACGCTGACGTTGTGAGACCCATCAGGTTAAATTATGCCGTAACGACAGCTGTCAATTATCTGCAAGCAAGCACTGTACCATGCTTTTGGTCCGACTGGAGGCCCACTGGAACTCAAGGCGTGGTTTCAAAACATGCGTCAGGAGAAGGGATAGAAGCGTTCTGATTTTATTTTACTTCTACAGAGGCAGCTAAATTGCTTGCGGCGCAGAAGGGTCATTCGGGAGGGTGAGTTGGACGAGTTAAGAACGGACCAGATAGCCAGGGGCACCCAGTCCTATGACCTGATTGCGTGGCGTCTCCGAAAGACTCAAAAGACGCGCCCTGCATCTGTTGTTGAGCTGATCAGAGAGGTACGGAAAGGGGTGAACGCGGCAGAAGCGCGGGAGGACTCAGTCAGCCGGGTACAATCCCCGGTAGTAGTCCCCTGCGGTGAAGTGATCACAGATAGCCTACACCGGGGAGCCGTTGAGGAGATTGTGGGAGAGTTGAGATCGGAGATACGTCGTCTGTAATCAGCGGGTGACCCCGCCCCCATTAGATGCAGCTGACGAGGGCGGATTCCACAAGGGGTCGAACAATGCAGGTGTCACGCCAGAAGGAGAGTGAGCCCCCGGGTACCTCAGCAGGGACAGCCGTACGGAAAACCTAGAGGAGACACCGAGAGGGGGCGGCCTGCTGTCTCTGCAGAACACATTCCCAGCAATGTAACAAGAATTCCCCAAAGCAAAAGATCTTATTCTTGAAGGCTTAGTGGGTCCACGCTCCAGCGTGTCACATTGGCTGAGGGTAATTACGCTAAAGCCATACTCGACACCGGGTCTCAGGTCACGTTACTGTACTGTTCGTTTTACAACCGGTATCTGACGCACTTACACTTGACACCATTGGACCCACTGGAGATTTGAGGATTCAGTGTTGTTGATCATCCATCCGACGGTTACTTGTCAGTGAAACTGGAGTTCTCGTAGGCTGATGTGGTAGTGTCTGAGGTTCTTGATACAGTGGTTCGGCTTTGTCCGGAACCTGTTGAGAAGAGCGGTGTTTCAATACTGGTACAGACCAACACACCTCTAGTAGACCCAGGGTTCCGAGCTGCTTTTGAGAAAGTGCGTGGTAGCATTGGGCTGGATACCTAATTTAAACAAGGGACTGTGTGGTTCATCCAGTCGAAGCTAACAGTAGTACCGCCCGGGGAAGTACCGAGGGTGATGGGGACTCCCAAATTTCCCAGAGCGCCTGAGAGCGAATCCCTCTTTGTGGATGTTCCGGAAGATCATGAGGGAATGTCCGGATTTCCTGCTTGGGGACTGGTGAGGTCCGAACTACAGAAGCCCCCGTTTGTCCAGGCAAGCAGTGATTTTCAGGAAAACCTTCAAGCTGGGGATCTCCCTGGTGCATTTTATTCCCGGTGACGGTAATGTCGAGTGTCACTGTGAGGCACGCCGGGGAGGGACTATTGGAAAATGGTTTGGGGCAGTTGATCGCTGAGTGATTCAACTCGGGGGATGTCCGGTGCCGCCGTGTTAAGGAAAGGAGTCTGGTAGAGAAGATGTTGAAGCTGAAAGGTGTCTTTTCCATTGGCGAGTGTGATGTCGGTTGTTCCAAGAGCACTGCACAGAATCTGCGGGTGACCGAGGACACGCCGTTTAGAGAGAGGTCGCGGCGACTGGCCCCTGCAGTCATGGAAGACATGCGGCAGCATTTCTGTAAGCTGAAAGAAGCTGGGATCATCACTGATTCCCGAAGCCCCAAGGCGCCTCAGTAGCAGTGGCCCTGAAGAAGAACGGGAAGGTACGCATGTGTCTGAACTATAGGACTCTGAACACCGCACCATCCGTGACCAGTATACCGTCCCGAGTGTCGCAGACGCGCCGGCCTGTCTGAGAGGTGCGAAGTGGTTTAGTCTGCTGGATTTGAGTAGTGGATATTACCAGATCCCGATGACTGATGCCGTCATTTATATGTCCCCTGGGATTATTCCAGTTCGAAATGATGCGCCAGGGCATATTTGGAGCCCTTGTAAACTTCCAGCGGTTCATGGAGAAGACTGCGGGGGATATGAACATGCTTGAGGTGTTGTTGTATATCGATGACCTCATAGCATTTCGATTCAGATTTGAAGAACATGAAGCGAGACTACTGAATGTTCTTGGCCGCCTGAAATCTGAATGGTTAAAACATTGCCTGGACAAGTTGCAGTTCTGATAAACGTCTAGTAGCTGTGTCTGACACAACCTCAGAGAATGGAGCAGCTACAGACCCGGCGAAGATGGAACCGGTGACCATTTGGGCAAGGGCTCCGACTGTGAACGCTCTGCGCTCGTTCCTCGGGTTCTCTGGTTATTATCGGAGATTTGTGAAGGGCGACGCCAAAGTGAGTCACTCATTGAATCAGCTTCTGTGTGGTTACCCTCCCTTGGGGAAGAAAGGGAGAGCGAATCATTGAAAGGGGACCTCTGCACAGAGGTTGGATGTAAACTGCGAGGAGCCCTTTCAGTCGCTGAAGGAGCTGCTGACACAGGCGCCGGTGCTGGATTTTGCGGACCCCCGATTGCCGTATGTATCGCAGACATATGATGGTCAAAAGTTTTTTTAAGGTGCATGAGGGACTGGACAGGGACGAAGAGTGGGATAACTTTCCTGAACCTGGGGTGAAGGCCACATGTCAGTTTGCCGTCACCGTGAAGGCGGAGGGAAAAGAAAGGCAGGATCGTGCGGTGGATCAAATGGGAGAAGTATTTCTTTGATTGTGTCTTTCCCAGGAGGATACATAGTGACCAGGGACGGGACTTAGAGAGCAGACTCATCTATGAGTTACTGGCAATGCTTGGAGTCGAGAAGTTTAGGACCACGACGTATCACCCTCACAGCGATCGTCAGCCTGAACGGTTTAATCGGACATTGCTAGACATGCTCGGGACCCTGGAGATCAGCGAGAAGAGAGGGTGGAGTCAACATACTGGGCATCTGGTTCACAGTTATAATTGTACACAAAGTGAAGCTACTGGGTACTCGCTATAGTATCTGATGTTTGGGCCCGAGGCGAGATAGCCCATTGACTTTTGTTTTGAGACTGACGAGGGTGATTTACCACCGAAGAGTTATTTGAATTATGTGTGTGCTATGAGATCTGAAAAGGGTTTATGAATTGTCTGGGGTCGCGGCCGCCAAGCAGAATCGAGGGAAGAAGAGGCGGCATGATCAAAAAGTGAGGTTCTCCAAACTCCTGCCGAGAAATTTGGGACTGCCTGGAAAGCACAAGTTGGCTGACCGCTGGGCGGCCACACCCTATGTGGTGGAGAGTCTGATGCCAAACCTACAAGTTTTCCGATTGAATCCAAAGGAGGGGAATGGGCCTGTCAAGATTGTCCATCGGACATGGCTATTGCCCTTGGGACAGGAGGTGCAGGTTGACCTAGAGCCCGACTTTGAGCTTACACCCAGTAAGAGGACTTTGCCAAAAGGCAGGACGAATCCAGGGCCTCCAGCGGGAGAGGTAAGAACGGCCTCCACCCCCGAGAAGGCTGGTTTGCTGCCTCGCGGGTGCCAGGGTCTGGGGTATCACTGATCGCGTGCACTGCGTTCTGAAATGGGAGGGTGATCAGCCAGATGTCATGGTACACATCGGTACCGCTCACGTCGGAAGCAAGATTGAGGGGGCCCTGAAGATTGCTACCTGTGCCTCGTGCCAGTGAGGGTAAGAACAGGATAATCTGGTGGATGAACACATAGCTGAGAAACTGGTGTAGGGGGCTGTGTTTCAGATTTCAGGATCATTTGGGACCTCTTCTGGGGCAGGAGGGAGCTGTAGAAGAGAGACGGGTTACACCTGAAGCACAGGGGGACGAATATCCTTGCAGGGAGCTTTGTTAGTGCTATTGGGGAGGGTTTAAACTAGAATTGCAGGGGGATGGGAAACAGAGTGCCAGACCAGATATTGGAGCGGGGTGAAATTACATGATGTTAAAAGTTCATGCAAAGTCACAGATAGAAGCGTTGTGTGTGGTGGTAATAATCTTCTGAGGTGACCCTAATGTGTCACTCTGTTAGGACCGGGAAACGGTTCAAGTTGTGGTTTGACGAGACGGGAATCCGATGATTTCCGGATTACGGAGATATAAGTATTTCTATTTTGTCCACAGGGCCGACGAACATACCACAACTGCACCTTCGGTGCCTACTCGCCTTGACAGGTAAATGGATATCGAAGACAGTGACTATGCGCGGGAAGAAAAATGAACCAAAAGTGCTGCTGTATCGCGCGGGTGCTCAAACTGACGGTAATGTCAGGAGCGCTGTCGTAATACCATGTAATTTAGCTCGTTAAGCAATCTCATATGCGTCACCTTGTTATAGGGTTTCCGAAATCCGAAGAAAACAACAATTGACTTTTTATTTTCGGTCAGGATTACTGGAGCTGTTGGGCGTCGTTAAATGAATATGGCTGTTCTCAGGGATTGATTATGATACGATTGATGTAGAAAGATGCAGTATACCTATTGGACACGGGCGATTTCTTTGCCCCTATTACTTCTGCACCGGCATCATTTTCCAGTGTTCCAATATCAACTCTAAATTCCATTCAGGTATACTGCATCTTTCTTCATCGTGGAAGACAACAGCAGTGCACCAGAGATCTGTGAATAATCGGGAGCATACGTGCGTCGAGTTGCTATCAGAAAGGTACAGGTGCCATCGAAACTGCAGGGATTTAAGCAGCGTAATTCACTTTAGCCAGATGTACTACATACCAGAGTCATGACAGAGATTTTACACCGATTTTCCGAATGCGATTGTTAAGGTGCCAAACAGGAGGCTGCTTAACTAGATAATATCCTATAATGTTACAGGAAAGATACAATTAAATAATAACGGAATGGCTGACAGGCTGGAAACAGAGATTATGAATAAAGCAGGCCTTTCAGAGCATTGAGTACACGAGTTGGGATGTATAACTCCTATACAAGGCATTGGTAAGGACGAATTTGGAGTATTGTGTACAATTCTGGTCACCAAATTATCGAAAAGATCAACAAAATAGAGAGAGTACAGAGAAGATTTACCAGAATGTTACCTGGGTTTCTGCAACTAAGTGACAGAGAAAGGTTGAACAAGTTAGGTCTTTATTATTTGGAGCGTAGAAGTTTGAGGGGGACGTGGATCGGTTTCTTTTTTCCATTGAGAAGATTCAAAGAAAGCATTGAGTTGAGAGTTAGGGGACAAAGGTTTAGGGGTAACACGAGGGGGAATTTCTTTACTCAGTGAGTGGCAGCTGTGTGGAACAAGCTCCTTGTGGAAGTGGCAGAGGCAGGTTCCATTTTGTCATTAAAAATCGATTAGTATATGGACAGGAAAGGATTGGAGGGTTATGGGCTGAGTGCAGGTAAGTGGGAATAGGTGACAGGAAGCGTTCGGCACGGAATAGGAGGACCGAGATGGCCTGTATCCGTGCTGTGATTGTTATATGTTATTTGGTGGGCTTCCGGATGGGGTAGACTCGGAGCAAGGGTCCGAAGGATAGCGACGATTGGTGGAGGGCGATTTTGAACGGTCGTCCTTTGAGCGAGCTGCAACTTGACGCACAGACTGTTTAATACGATATATATATATATTTAAATTTCGTTTCTGTACTAACCAGATAGTCAAAGGAAGAGTTATAAGTCTTAATTGTTTGGACGCATATTGTGTAATGTTTCTTATTTCGGGGTACTGATTGGTAACATTGGTAACTGCAGGAAACATAAAGTTGTGATAGTAGTGGATTTTAATTTTCCGCATATTGATTGGGACTCCCATACTGTTAACGGGTTAGACGGGTTAGTGTTGGTAAAATGTGTTCAGGGAAGTTTTCTAAAATAATATATAGAGGTACCAACTAGAGTGGATAGAATATCAAATCTCCTATTAGGAAATGAGTTAGGGCAGGTGACGGAAGTGTGTGTAGGGGAACAGTATTGTTCCAGTGATCACAACAACATTAGTTTAACTTGATCGTTTGTAAAGATAGATCAGGTCCTCGGATTGATGTTCTAATCTGGAAAAAGGACAAATTTGAAGAAATGAGAAAGGATCTAAAAAGCCTGTATTGTGACAGTTTGTTTTCTGGCAAAGATGTCGGTGGTAAAAAGGAGGCCTTCAAAGGAGAAATTTTAGAATGCAGAGTTTGTATGTTCCTGAGAGGGATAAAGACAAACTGAATAAGGAACAGGAACCTTTGTTCTCTAGGGATATTGAATCTCAGATAAAGAAGAAGATAGATGTATGACATGTATGGGAAACAGAGAGTAAATCAGGAGCTTGAGGAATTAAAACAGTGCAGTAAAAAGAACCCTTAAGAAAGAAATCAGGAGAGTTAAAAGAAGACATGAGGTATCTTTGGCTGTCTAAGTGAAGGATAAAAACCATATAACCATATCACAATCACAGCACGGAAACAGGCTATCTCGGCCCTCCTAGTCCGTGCCGAACACTTAATCACACCTAGTCACACCTACCCGCACTCAGCCCATAACCCTCCACTCCTTTCCAGTCCATATACCTATCGAATTTAACCTTAAATGACACAACTGAACTGGCCTGTTCTACTTCTACAGGAAGCTCATTCCACACAGCTATCACTCTCTGAGTAAAGGAATACCCCCTCGTGTTTCCCTTAAACCTTTGCCCCCTAACTCTGAAATCATGTCCTCTCGTTTGAATCTCCCCTACTCTCAATGGAAACTGTCTATTCACTTCAACTCTATCTCTCCCTCTCAAAATCTTAAATACCTCGATTAAATCCCCCCTCAACCTACGCTCCAATGAAAAGAGACCCAACTTGTTCAACCGTCCTACGTAAATTAAGTGCTGAAACCCAGGTAACTTCCTAGTAAATCGTCTCTGCACTCTCTTTAATTTATTGATATGTTTCCTATAATTCCGTGACCAGAACTGTACACAATATTCTAAATTTGGCCTTACCAATTCCTTGTACAATTACAACGTTACATCACAACTTCTCATTTATGTACGCTCTGAGATATATAGGCCAGCGTTCCAAAAGCCTTCTTCATCACCCTATCTACATGAGGCTCCACCGTCAGGGAACTATGCATTGTTATTCCTAGATCTCTCTGTTACACTGCATTCCTCAATGCCCTCCCATTTACCTTGTATGTTCTATTTGGATTATTCCTGCCAAAATGTAGAATCTCATACTTCTCAGCATTAAAGTCCATCTGCCAACGTTCAGCCCATTCTTCTAACCGGCATAAACCTCCCTGAAAGCTTTGAAAACACACTTCATTATCCACAACACCTCCTACCTTAGTATCATCGGCATACTTACTAATCCAATTCACCACCCCATCATCCAGATCATTTATGTATATTACAAACAACATTGGGCCCAAAACAGATCCCTGACGCACCCCGCTAGTCACCGGCCTCCACCCCGATAAGCAGTTATCCACCACTACTTTCTGACATCTCCCATCTAGCCACTGTTGAATCCATTTTATTACTCCAGCATTAATACCTAACGACTGAACCTTCTTAACTAATCTTCCATGTGGAACTTTGTCAAAGGCCTTGCTGAAGTCTACTGCCTTACCCTCGTCAACATTCCTCGTAACTTCCTCAAAAAATTCAATAAGGTTTGTCAAACATGACCTTCCACGCATAAATCCATGCTGGCTACTCCTAATCAGATCTTGCCTATCCAGATAATTATTAATACTATCTCTAAGAATACTTTACATTAATTTACCCACCACTGATGTGAAACTGACAGGTCTATAATTGCTAGGCTTACTTCTAGAACCCTTTTTAAACAACGGAACCACATGAGCAATAGGCCAATCTTCCGGCACAAGCCCCGTTTCTAATGACATCTTAAAGATCTCCGTCAGAGCTCCTGCTATCTGTACACAAACTTCCCTCAAGGTCCTAGGGAATATCCTGTCAGGACCAGAAGATTTATCTACTTTTAAATTTCTTAAAAGCGCCAGTACTTCCATCTCTTTAATTGCCATAGGTTACATAACCTCCTTACTTGTTTCCCACACCTTACACAGTTCAATATCCTTCTCCTTAGTGAATACCGAAGAGAAGAAATCGTTCAAAATCTCTCCCACCTCCCTCGGCTCCACTAGCTGACCACTGAGATTCTCTATGGGGCCAATTTTATCTCTCACTATCCTCTTGCTTTTAGAATAACTGTAGAAACCTTTGGGATTCACCTTCACCCTATTTGCCAAACCAACCTCGTATCTACTTTTAGCTTTTCTAATCTCTGTCTTAAGATTCCGTTTACATACTTTATAATCCTCGAGCAACTCATTTACTCCATGCTGCCTATATCTATTGTTGACATCCCTCTTTTTCCGAACCAAGTTTCTAATATCCCTTGAAAACCATGGTGATTTCAAACCTTTAACAGGTTTGAAATCCCTCAAGTTCCTTTCAACCTAACAGGAACATAAAGATTCTGTACCCTCATAATTTCACCCTTAAATGACCTCATTTTCTCTATTCCATCCTTCCCATAAAACAACTTAACCCAATCCACTCTCTCTAAATCCCTTCGCATCTCCTCAAAGTTACCCTTTCTTCAAACTGACAGGCCCATAATTGCTATGTTTACTCTTAGAACCTTCTTTAAACAATGGAACCACAGGAGCAATACGCCATTCCACGGGCACCATCCAGCTTTCGAATGATATTTTTTATATTTCTGTCAGAGCCCCCGCTATTCTACAGTAACTTCCCTCAAGTTCCGAGGGAAGATCCTGTCAGTATCCGGAGATTTTTCATCTTTAGTATTCCATAAAAGCGCAAGTACCTCCTTCTCTTTAATCGTCATATTTTCCATAACTTCCCTACTTGTTTCTCTTACCTTACACAATTCAATATCCTTCTGCTTAGTCAATACTGAAGAAAATAAGTTGTTCAAAATCTCCCTCATCTCTTTTGCCTGTACACATAGCTGTCCACTCTGATTCTTTGAAGCACCAATGTTATCCTTCCCTATCCTTTTGCTACTAATATAAATGTAGAAACCCTTCGGGTTTATTTTCACCTTACTGGCCAAAGCAATTTCTAATTTCTTTCTTAAGCTTCTTCTTAATTTTTTTTATATTCCCCAAGCTCCTCCTTTACTCCATGCTGCCTAAATATATTGTAGTTATCTCTCTTTTCCCTAACCAAGTTTCCAATATCCCTTGAATAGCATTTCTTTCTCAAACATTTAACCTTTCCCTTCAACCTAACAAGAACATAAAGCTTCTGTACCCTCATAACTTCACCTTTAAATGACCTCTATTTCCCTATTACATCCTTACCATAAAACGAATTGTCCCAATCTATTCCATCTAAATCCTTTCTCATCTTCTCAAAATTAGCCTTTATGCAATCAAAAATCTCTGCCCTGGGTCCAGTCCTATCCTTCTGATAATTATATTGAAACTAAATGTCATTGAGTTCACAGGACCCGAAGTGATCCTCAATACATACTTCCATCACCTGACCTATTTTGTTCCCTAACGGAAGATCCAACACTGCCCCTTCTCTATTCGGTACCTCTGTGTACTGCTGCAAAAAACTATCCTGCACACATTTTACAAACTCCAAACCATCCAGCCCTTTTACAGTATGGCCTTCGCAGTCTTTGTGTGGAAAATTAAAATCTCCTACAGTCACAGACCTGTGCTTATTACAAATATCTGCTATCTCCTTGCAAATTTGATCCAATTCTCGCTTCCCTTTAGGTGCTCTATAATACACCTCTATAAGTGTTACTACACCTTTCCCATTCCTCAATTCCAACCAAATAGCCTCCCTAGTCGAGCCCTCTAATCTATCCTGCCAAAGCACCCCTGTAATATTTTCTCTGACGTAACGCAACACCGCCCCCTCTTGTCCCTCCGTATCTACCACTCCCGAAGCAGCGAAATCCAGGAATATTTAGTTACCAATCATACCTCGCCTGCAACCATGTTTCACTAATAGCTACAACTTCAAATTTCCGGGCATTAATCCATGCTCTAAGGTCATACACCTTTCTTACAATACTTCTGGCACTAAAATAAATGTATTTAACAAATTTCCCGCCTCCTCTTCTTTGTTTATCTCTAACAGTGGAAAGAAATTTACCGTCTTCTATTTCTTCCTTAACCCATACATCTGTTCCTAATCTTTGGTTCCCCTCACCCCCCCCCCCCCCCACCACCGGGATCTAGTTTAAATCCACTGGAGCATATCCAGCAAACCTGCCTGCAAGAATATTTGTCCCCCTCCAGTTCAGATATAAAAGGGGTCCCACCTTCACTGGGAAACTGCCCAATTATCAACAACTCTGAAGCCCCGCCTCCAGCACCATGTCTTCCGCCACGTGTTGATCTGCAGTATCTTACTATCTCTAATCCCACCTGCACGTGGCACTGGTAGCAATTCTGCGATTGCTATCCTGGAGGTCCTGTCCCTTAACTTGGCACCTAGCTCCTTAAACTCAACTTTCAGGAACTCCTCACTCTTCCAACTCACGGCATTGGTCCCTACATGGACAACAGCATCCGGCTACTCACCCTCCCTCTTGAGAATACTGAGAACTCGATCCGAGACATCGCGGACCCTGGCTCGAGAGATGTAACAGACCATCCGGGATTCTCGATCTCTTCCACAGAACTTCCTATCTGTCGCCCTAACAATTTAATCTCCTATCAGTCCTGCTGTCCTCTTCACCCCATCCCTTCCCTTCTGAGCTGAGGGTCCAGTCTCGGTACCAGAGACACAACCTCTGCAACTAGTCCCTGATAGGTCGTCCCCACCAACAGTATCCAAAGCGGTATACTTATTATTGACGGTAACGGCCACAGGTGTGCTCTCTTCATTCTGCCCATTCCCCGTCCCTCTCCTGATAGTCATCCAACTACCTGCTTCCTGACGCCTAGGGTTGACTATCTCCCTGAACCACCTGTCTATTTCTGCCTGTAGCTCCTGACAAACCGTGTTAGGGAACTGGAGCTGGATGCACCTTTTGCACGTGTAGTCATCGGGGACAGCTGTGCTCGCCCTGACTTCCCACATACTACAATGATAAAGTTGACAAATATTTTTAGCTCGCCCAAGCTTCAAGATCTTAGACAGGCGCACTCCAAAGGGATTTCCGCGAAAACGGAACGTGAATTTTCCACTATTTCGGTTGAGTCGCTCTCTGTTGATTGGTCGCCGCATAGCCCATTAGTTTCAGATGCTGGTCAAGTTACTGGTGTCTTCCACAGTGAAGACAGATGCAAAATACCTATTGCGCTCATCCATCCATTATTTTCCTGATTCGCATTCAAACGTCTCCAGCACAATATGTAGTTGTGCCGTCTCACCTGCCGTTTGTTGTTTCCATATCTTTAAAGCTGTTGTTTCTGTGTCCTTTTGCTGTTCGACTTAATCGCACAAAGCTCTCCACTTGATCACTTTCACGTGATCTCGACAGCTATGAACTTAGCCTTCTGCCCTGATTAATCACTCACCCGAGATCGGACAGATCTTTGACATCGTCTCTTTGCACCGTGCCCACCGCAGTTCTGCGTCCCTGAGACACGCGCTTTGCTGGCAGGTCCACTGTTGCCTTGTTTTCGTCACAGTCTGCAAACTCACTCGCTTTCGCACTAACCTGCTCAAGAGTTCTGGATAACGAAGATATAATCATTTCTACTTTGCCTACAGGTCCGGCGGACGCGTGACAACTGCATCTCCAAGAGCTTCTCGCCCTGGCAGGTGAGTGGAAATGGAAGGCTGTGACTGTGCCCGAGGTGAGAGATGAAACAAAAGTGTTGGAGTATCGCGTGGGTGCTCAATCTGACGGTATGGTCGAGATCACTCTGGTAATTACATGCTAATTAGCTCCTTAAATTGGTTCAACCGTGGCACCTTGTTAAAGCGTTTCTGACAGTCTAAGAAAACAACATTTGGCTTTTCTTTGCGTACAGATTTCCTAGAGCTGTTGGGTGCGTTTAGAATAGTTTGGCAGAGATAATGGAACGAGTATGATACAATTGATGATGAGTCGGCAAATTTACAAGTAGAGGATGCGTGTCACATGCTGTAAGTGAGGGGAAATCAAGATTGGTCACAAATGCAGACAAAGCAAAGAATTAAATTCTACCATCGAGACAAAATTCAATGGGAGAAGAATGTAGGACTGAAGCTTTCGCATTTAGATCCGCACAGCATTCAGAATTAAGTGGACGAATTTATCGTGCAATCAGAGATTTCTCGCAATGACGTCGTGGGCATCACACAGTCGTGTCTGAAAGAAAGTCTTAGTTGAGAGCTTAGCATCTTCGGATGTATTTTGTATCAAAAGGACAGATAGGAAGGCATATGCGGTGGGGAGACTGTCGCTAACAGAAAGCATTGAAAATTTAAAAAGAACCGCATGTGCAGTACCTTGTTAAAGTCTTTCTGAAAAACTAAGGAATGACTATCAATTGACTTTCTCAGATTTACCAGGGTTGTTAGCAGTGGCTTAAGCATTGTCCAAGTCGCATGCTATGTTGGGCAATGTCTCCCATCCACTCCATAATGTACTGGTTAGGCACAGGAGTACATTCAGCCAGAGACTTATTCAACTGAGATATAACACTGAGCGTCATAGGAAGTCACTCCTTCCTGTGGCCGCTGAACTTAACAACTCCTCCCTCGGAGTATCCAACACCCTGAGACAAGAGGCTGCTCTTGGTCTAATTTCCACTTGGCATGATTAACATTATTATTTAATTATTTATGGGTTTATATTACACTATTCGTGGTTGGTGCGGCTGTAACAAAACCCAGTTCCCGTCGGGATCAATAAAGTATGTCTGTCCGTCTATCTCTCTGTCTGTCTGTAATATGGCTGAGGAATGTGAGCAAGTACGATACAGCTGAATACGAGTCAGCTGGTTTACAATTAGATGCTATGTGTAACATGTACATGTCTTTAATAATGGAAAAATAAAATCAGCATGGTTTCTGTGAAAGGAACACTTGCCTGAAAAATCTGTAAATTTCTTCGAGGAAGCAAACAGCAGCACGAGAATAGGAGAGGTGACGGATTTCATTTACTTGGATTTTCAGAAGACGCTGCAGAACGTGCCACAAACGAGGCTGCATAACAAGATAAAATCCTACAGCGTTACAGGAAACATACAATCGCTGACAGGCTGGACGCAGAGAATTGGATTAAAATAGGCCTTTTCTGATTGTCTTCCCGTAACTAGTGATGTTACTCGGTGGTCAGTATTCGGACATCTGCTTTTCACGTTGTCTGTCCATGACATAGATATAGGAACTGTTGGCTTTGTGGTTATACTTTGCGGATAATACGAAGATGGCTAAAGGGATGAATAGTTCTGTCGAAGTCTAGAGATTGCAGCATGACATGTACAAAGTGAACGACTTTGAAAAAATGTGACAGATGTTAAACAGTGTTGGGTAATGAACGATAACGCATTCTGGTTAAAGGATCAATAATGTGGACTCTTATCTAAATGAGGAACATAAACATTCATGCAGAGAGAGTTAAGAGACCTCGTAAAAAATTCCCAAAAGGTTAATTTACAGTTTAAGACTGGGGTATTGAAAGGAAATGAAGTGATGCCATTTATTTTAATAGGAATAGAATACAAAAGCCAAGACAAAAGGCCGACCCTGTTTAAAGCACTGGGAAGCCGCACTTGCAGATTTTTCAACAGCTTTGGGCCCCTTTTCTCAGAAAGGACGTGTTGTCATTGGAGAAAGTTAATGGGAATGAGAAAGTACATGCGAGTAATTCCGGGACTGATGGAGTTAACATATCAGGAGCGTTTGACTCTTTTAGAGCTCCAGACCAGTAGTTGCGATCGATCTTGTCCTCATTCTCCGAAGGTCGTCGATCTGCAGCTCTTGTTCCTTTGTGTTCAGTTGCAATGCTGGACGTCTGGCCGACCTCCCACTTCTCACCCGTGTACAGAACACTGTTTCTGTAGCGATTCTCTAATGAATGAAGAATGGACAAATAAGTACAGAGAGATCAACTTATAAGACTATATGCCTCAACAAAGCCTGACCTCGCGTAAGTCTGATGAGCCGAACCCTCTCCCAAAACAGGTCTTGTTCATCCCTTTCTAATGAATTCTACTTTCAGAATGGTCGCTCCTCAATTCAGGAAAAAAAAAAAAAAACAGACAAAAGAAAATAGAAACTTTCCATCAAAATCTGGATCGCCACCTAATGAAAAAAAACAACTCTTTTATTGCACCCCGATGTTGAATGGCCAACTCAGAGATAACTCGCTGGAAACTCTGTTCACTTTTTTTAATCTTCTGCGCGTTCCTGACTGAAAAATATCTCTGTTCACGCATAGTCGCTTGCTGATTGATTACTCCTTGAACTCAGAAGATCCGCAGCCAAATCGTACTCTCGATCGTCCTGCTTATGGACTGGCTCTTTTCACGCACCTCTGGTGTGGATTGCCCACGTGGTACAGCAATCCGGTGATTACTGCCCTGGAGGCCCAGTTTGTACAATTTGTATCGAGCTCGTCAAATCACTCCGCAGGGCTTCCTGATCTTACCTATCGACACCATTGGTAGAAATATACTGCAAGGCATGGCTGCTTGGTGATCTTTCGGACCCGATCTGAGACACTCCTGATCCCGGCAACAGGCAGGCAATCTCATCTGTCTATGGAGTCCCTTATCAAGATCGAGGTCAGCTTCACCACTCTGCTCCTTTGAGCCACAGCACCAGTCTCAGTGCAAGAGGCTCGGTGTCTGTGTCTCCCCGTAATTGACCGTCCTCCACAACAGCTTCTAAAGTTGTATTAATAATTGTGGGGAAATTGCCACAGGCGTAATCCGTCTTTGCTGTGCATTTCCCTTGCTTTACTTGACAATCACACAGCAACGGTCTACTGCAAACTAGCTCCCTATTGCTCCTATCTGTCTCCTCTTCATTGTCCCGAATGCGTGGAAGATCATCAGCTGTTTTTCGATTTATTTCAGACTTTCTTTCAGAAGATGCAACTCGGTGCAGTAATTGCAGATTTGTCCATCGAAGAGGGAGAAGTCTTCTAGATCTCCCGCATCGCAAACAGTTTACAGAACATTGACCCTGGAACAGTTCTCGCCAGCTCATAGGGAACGGAGATATAAGAACTCAATGTTAAAATAGCCAGACAATTCTCCCCCGCCTAAACCGGACGATCTTAGACTGGCGCACTCTCAAGCCTGGCATACTCAATGTCATGGCCTATACACATGCAATTGAATTTTCCGCCTTATCTGACGAATCCCTCTCTGTAGATTGGTTGCCGCACACCTCATCGCCCTTGAATGTTGGCCAGATTACTGGTGACTTCCGCAGCGATGGTCAATGTAAATACTAATGGTGCTCAGCCACCATGTTCCTGAATCCTATTCAAACGCCTTCAGCATCAGGTTCAATTTCTACTTATTCCTTCTAGACTATTGCATATAGTTGTTCAATTTATAATTGTTCCTTCTAGACTCTTGCTTTTTGATTCCTTATCTAAAAATCTGTTCTTCTATGATCCCTGTGTTGTCCGTCTTAATAATACAACGTGCGCTCATGAGGTTTCACGTCGTTATCCACGGCCAGATCTTCAACACATTTCACGTGCTCGGCCTTTTGCTCTGTTTAATAACTCACCCGAGCTTTGGCCCAGCTCTCGGCTCCCCTCGCTGCTCACTGACCGTCTCAGTTCTGCATCGCTTAGCATTCCGCTTTGCTGGCAGGGCCTCTAAACCCTTGTTTATTTCAGATTCTTCAAACTAACTCACTTTTCAAATTAACTTGCTCGAATGACTTGACAGCGAATGAGAAATGTGGTACGCTCTGACAGGACAGGGAAATGGACTAAAGGGTGGTTTAAAAAGCCGGGAGGTGATTACGCGTTACTGAGAAAGATGTTTCTATTTTTCCCCCACAGCAAACGCAGATGCAACACATCTCCACCTGCGCGACGTTGTAAAGGGCGTTTGTAAGTAGAACTCGAAAACTAGGTCTGTGTACAGGGCGAATAAAATGTTGACGTATCGGGTGGCTTCTCCATCTGACGGACGGGTCGGGAAAGCTTCAGTAACACTATGCGACACTAGGTCGTTAACCAGCTTCGTGCGGCATGTTGTCATCCTTAATAAGTTCCCTCATAAGCTGCAGCTCGGTGCACCTGGTGCAGATTTGTTTATCCGAGAGGGTGGACAATCCCGCATTGCAAAAACAGCGCCGCTGTACCAATTCCCGGTAACCGAAAAGGAATGGAGAAATAAGATCAAGTGATAAGTTTGCCGATATTTTCCACCGCCTACGTTTGAGGTTCTTGGACTGGCGCAGCCTAAAGCCTAACACACACAAGTGCATTGCCCCGATGCACGCGCGTGAATTTTCCGCGTTCCCATTGAATCCCTCTCTGCCGATGGGAGTCGGCAAACAGATTTCCCTTGAGATGTTGATCAGATCACTGGTGTCTTCCACAATGAAGATAGATTCAAATAACCTGTTACGCTTATCCATAATTTCCCTGAGTCTCATTGAAACCTCTCCACCGTCACGTTCAATTTGTAACTGTGCCTTATAACATCGCTTATTCTTTCCATATCTTCAAATGTGTTTTTCCAGGACCCCTTTGTTGTCCACATTAATTGTACAAAGTGCGCTGTTGAGATCTCACGTGATCATCTATTGCCAGCTCTTCAGCCCACTTCATGTCCTCAAACTTTAACCCTTTTTAGTACCTCAGCCAAGATGTGGTCCCGCCTTGAAGTCCCTCTCTGCATCGGGGCGGTCGCGGTTCTGCGTCGCTATACATCCAACTTTGCTGACAGGCCCAGTCATTCGTTGTTCTCATCACATTCTTCAAACTCATCCCTTTTCGAAATGACCTGTTGGAACGTTCTAGCTAAAATTAAAAAAAAAGTGCACAGTGAGTGTACCGGCAACAATTTCAAAGGTTGGGTTAACGAGCCGCGAAGCAGATAGGTTCCAGATTACAGAGATATAATTGTTTCTATTTTGCTCACAGGTTTTCCTTCCTCGGACCATTTGAGGGGTAAGTGGAAATTGAAGACTAACTGTTTTGCTGTATCGAGTGGGTGTTCAAACTAATGATAGGGTCGGGTTTGCTCCGTTAACACTATGTCATCTTAACTCGTTAAGCCTCCTCATCTGTGGAACTTTGTGAAAACCTTTCAGAAAATCCAATAAAACAATAATTGATTTTTCTTTACGTCCTATTTACTAAAGCAGTTGGGTGTGGTTAAGATAAAATGTCAGAGATAAGAGATCCAGTATGATACAGATGTTGAACGGACAGCAAGTTTATAAGTAGATGATGTGAGTAAGATGCCTGCAGCGAAGGACAAGGACAGACAGAGCAAAGAGATTAGTTCTACGGCAGAGGTGAATTTCAAATGGCGAGGAATGCTGGACTGACCCTGCCGCATTTAGATGCGTGCAGCATTTAGAATGTAATGGACCAACAATTAGACACTGACGCCATGGGCGTCACTGAGTACCGGCTGAAAGACCGTCGAATGTGGGAGCTTAACATCTAAGGATTTCTTTTTTGGTCAACAGCACATGCAGGAAGGCATATGCGTTGGGATGGCCCTGTTGGTGACAGATGATATAACATCTGTAAAAAGATGTTAGGGTAGAGAATGTGGAATCTTTGTAGGTGGAGCTAGGAAATTATACGAATATATACACATGTGAATAATGTATAGAAGTCAGAATAATAGAAAACATGTGTGTATTACTTTGCAAAGGGAGTTCCGAAAGCGCAAGTAGGACGGAAATCGTGAGTTAAATAGGAGGACAGATTCAGGCAGAAAAGGGAGGCTGCCAAGCGGAGCAAACATCAAAGGAGCGTTCATCGACCGAAGTGATCTTAGGCAGAACGGTAGGGCATTGGTTCATTTGGGATTCGTGGATAACGTGACGAAGTGAGGTATGTAAAATCTGAGGAATAGAAAAGTGATATATGTCTGCGAGGCCGGTGTTCTCTATTGGGTGTGAGTTGTGGGAAATCCGGGAGACACCCAGCCTGCCGAACGACTACGTGCTCATCAGGTGTGTCGAGCTGCTGCTCCTTTGGGACCGAATCAGGGTACTAGACAGGTAGTTCGATTACCTTCGTCCTGTCAAGAAAAGTGAGGAGGAGCAGACAGGAGTTATAGGCAACCAGGATATGACTAGCTCCCTACAGGTCTTATCTATCATCTCCTTAATCACCCTTATGAGTTGAAGATATTCAACTGCTTCTCCAGATCGTTGAAACGTTCTCACAGAGGCGGTAGCACGGTGCAGCAGGTGCAGATTTGATTATCCATAAAGGTGGACGCCATGTAGACCTCCCGCATCGCAAACTCAGTATAAAACTCTGCCACCGGAGCAATTGGCACTGCCAGATGAGAAATGGAGAAGTACGAGCACAATGATAAAGTTGTTACCTCCCTTAAGTCTGAGGATCTAAAACAGGCGCACTCTAAAACTTAGCACACAAAAAGACACTACCGCGAAGCTGCTTGAAATTTCTGCCGTTTCTTTTGAATCCCTCTCCGTTGACTGGACCCGTCATGACATGCAGGCCTCTGCATGTTGGTCAAATTACTGGTATCTTCTACTGTGAAGACAGATGCAATCTACCTATTCCGCTCATCCATCCATCCATCATTTCCCTGAATTCCATTCAAAGCTCTCCAGCACAATTTCCAATAGCCCATGGTTTTTGTATCCGTATTTTCAATTCTGTTCTTTTGATGTCCACCTGAATCGCACAAGGTGCGCTGCTGAGATCTCACGTGAACTCCACATCCAGCTCTTCGTCAAGTTCATGTGCTCAGCCTTTCGCCCTGTTTCATAACTCACCCGAGATCGGCCCCCGCTCTGATCTCGCCTCCCTGCACCGTGCCCGTCCCAGTTCTGCGTCGCTCAGCATCCCGCTTTGCTGGCACGTCCGCTGATTCTTTGCCTTTTTTTCACATTGTTCAAAGTCATTCACTTTGGCACTAACGTTCTGACGTCAGAACAATGTGATGCTCTCTTCGGATCGGGAAATGGTTCAAATTGTGGTTTAAAGAGACGGCAATCAGGTGATTTCCGGATTACGGAGATATGAGTATTTCTATTTTGTCCACAGGACCGACGAACAAATCACAACTGCACCTCCGGTGCCTACTCGCCTTGACGGTTAAATGGATATCGAAGACAGTGACTATGCGCGGGACGAAAAATGAACTAAAAGTGCTGCTGTATTGCGCGGGTGCTCAAAGTGACGGTAGTGTCAGGAGCGCTCTCGTAATATCATGTAATTTAGCTGGTTAAGCAATCTCATAAGTGTCAACTTGTTAAAAGGTTTCCGAAAGCCGAAGAAAAGAACAATTGACTTTTGTTTTTGGTCAGAATTACTGGAGCTGTTGGGCTTGGTTAAATGAATATGACAGTTCTCAGGGATTGAGTATGATACGATTGATGTAGAGCCCGCAGGATGTGTGCAATATGCTTGTAAGGGAGGACAAATCAATGATTGATTATAAATGCCGACAGAGCTCAGAGTTAAATTCTAACACTCAGACGAAGTTCAATGGGCAAAGAATTCAGGATTGAAGTTTCCCGATGTAGATCCAGGCAGCCTTCAGAATGAAGAAGAGGAACTCGTGCAAACAGAATCAGGTCGCTATAACGTCGTGGGCGTCATTGAGTAGCGGCTGAAAGAAGGTCACGGTAGAGAGCTTAACATCTATGGATATACTTTGTATTTAAAGGACAGACGGGAAGGCGTATGCGGTGGTGTGGCCCTGTTGATATCTGAGGACATTAATTCGTTAGAAAGAAGTGAGAGAGAAAGTGGATACTTTGTAGGTGGAGTTATGAATCTGTAAGAGAAAAATATATTTGTGCTCGGGCTTACTCAAGGAAAGTTATCTTGGACTGTATTTTCTGTAATAACTCAGGTTTTACTCGGAAGCGTAAGGTAATTGAACCCCGCGGACACAGTGATTGTATCATGTTTGTAGTATACTTCAATTTCAGAGTAAGAAGTTTAACTTACATGTAGCAGTATTGCAATGGAATAAAGGGTTGTAATGGGGCATGAGAGAGGTGCTTGACCAGGTGGATTGGAGGGGAATAATGGAGCGTTTAATGGCAGACCTAAAATGAATAAAAAAATATAGTAGTATCTCAGTAGACGCAGGATACATATGAACCACGGAAGGAGAGATGCACAAGTGGCCAGGATGGCAGGGATAGGACGATTAGGACTGCATGAAAGCTAAAGAAAGGGCAGTTAGGGTAGCAAAAGTGAGAAGACAGTTGGAGGATTAGGATGTTTTTATATGTTTTTTTAAAAAATGTAAAAAAACTATGTGAAGGGATATGTTGACATATAAGAGTAACCTAGCAAATACGATATAGTAAAAGTCGTTTTTATATATTTTTTAAAAGTTATATAAAAAATGGAATTTAGAATTGATATTGGAACACTGGAAAATGATGCGGGTGCGGAAGTAATAGGGACAAAGAAATAGCAGTTGTCCAACAGGTATACTGCATCTTTCTGCATCGTGGAAGACACCAGCAGTGTACCAGAGATCTGTGAATAATCGGGAGCATGCGTGAGTCGAGTTGCTATCAGAAAGGAACAGGTGCCATGGAAACTGCAGGGATTTAAGTAGTGTAATTCACTTTAGCCAAATGTACTACATACCGGAGTCATGACAGAGATTTTACACTGATTTTTTGAATGCATTTGTTAAGGTGCCAAAAATGAGGCTGCTTAACTAAATAATCTCCTATAATGTTACAGGAAAGCTACAATTAAATGATAACGGAATGGGTGACAGGCTGGAAACAGAGATTATGAATAAAACAGGCCTTTCAGAGCATTGAGTACTCGATTCTGGTCACCAAATTATCGAAAAAATGTCAACAAAATAGAGAGAGGACAGAGAAGATTTACCAGAATGTTACCTGGGTTTCCGCAACGAAGTTTCGGAGAAAGGTTGAACAAATTAGGTCTTTATTATTTGGAGCGTAGAAGGTTGAGGGGGACGTGTATAGGTTTCTTTTTTCCATTGAGAGTAGGGGAGATTCAAAGAAAGCATTGAGTTGAAAGTTAGTGGACAAAAGTTTAGGCGTAACACGAGGGGGAATTTCTTTACTCAGTGAGTGGCAGCTGTGTGGAACAAGCTCCTGGTGGAAGTGGTAGAGGCAGGTTCCATTTTGTCATTAAAAAAATCGATTAGTCTCTGGACAGGAAAGGATTGGAGTGTTATGGGCTAAGTGCAGGTAAGTATATCTAGGTGCCAGTAAGCGTTCGGCAACGACTAGGAGGGTCGAGATGGCCTGTTTCCCTGCTGTAAATGTTATATGGTTATATGATTATACGGTGTGCTTCTGTATGGGGTCGACTCGGAGCGAGGGTCCGAAGGATAGCGACGATTGGTAGAGGTCGATTTTGAACGGTTGTCCTATGAGCGAGCTGCAACTTGACTCACAGACTGTTTATTACGATATATATATATATATATATATATATATATTTTAAATTTCGTTTCTGTACTAACCAGATAGTCCAAGGAAGAGTTATAAGGCTTAATTGTTTGGACGCATATTGTGTATTGTTTGTTATTGCGGGGTACTGATTGGTAACAGGGGACAGATCCCGCAGCATCCACCCAAAGGAGAGTTCTTATGTTTGGCCAGGCCGGGGGTTATCAGCCCCTCTATTAAGCCGCTAGGCAAAGTGAGATTTACAAGTGTGGGGGCTCGTCTTGGATTGAATCCGTTTGGATGCATGTGATTACCCTGAGCAATTAAAGAGTGGGGCAGATATTCATACTCCGGATGAATTGTCAATCCACTGTTAATACCCTTAAGGTTGCGATTCTGAGTGGAGTTTTGATGAAAAAGCGGGCGCAGGACTCTTTTTAATGCAGACCAGCGCTGAGGCAGCTGGGGGTGGGTTCTATCCTTTCTGAGGAGTGCGAGGAAAGAGTGGTCGGATTCGGAATGTTTAAATAGACCATGTCCCACGTGAAGTGTAATAATATCCGCCCGTAATTCTCTGAACAATAAATGAAGAAATCAAATTCAAAGACCCAGCTACGGCACGTTCCACCTATGCATTGGAATAACGCCCACTCCTGAAGGGGAGGAGGAGTATGAGATGAGGGTGGAAGGTACTCTCATTTGTTAGATGAGTGACGGTGCAGGATGATGAATGGTTGAATTATTGAATGGGAGGGACGCTGACGATCTGCGAGCCGTCAGCTTAAGGTATGCCGTAACAACAGCTGTCAATCATCCGCGAGCACTGGACCATGCTTTTGGTCCGACTGGAGGCCCACTGGAGCTCATGGTGTGGTTTCTAAACATGCGTCAGGAGAAGGGAGAGAAGTGTTCTGATTTTATTTTTCTTCTGGAGAGGCAGCTAAATTGCTTGCGGCGCAGAGGGGTCATTCGGGAGGGTGAGTTGGATGTGTTAAGAATGGTCCAGATAGCCGGGGGCACCCAGCACCATGACCTGATTGCGTGGGGTCTCATAAATTCTCAAAATACGCGCCCACTGCATCTGTTGTTGAGCTGGTCAGAGAGGTACGGGAAGAGGAGAACGCGGGGAGTCGCGGGAGGACGCAGTCAGCAGGGTACAATCCTCGGTAGTGGTTCCCTGCGGTGACGTGACTACAGATACCCTACACCGGGGAGCCGCTGAGGAGATTGTAGGAGAGTTGAGAACGGAGATACTTGGTCTGTAATCAGCGGGTGTGACCCCGCCCCCATTAGATGCAGCTGACGAGGGCGGATTCCGCAAGGGGTACACAATACAGGTGTCACGCCAGAAGGAGAGTCAGCCCTCGGGTACCTCAGCAGGGACACTCGTAGGGAAAACTTAGAGGAGACACTGAAAGGGTGCGGCATGGTGTCTCTGGGGAACACCTGCCCGGCAATGTAGCAAGAATTCCCCAAAGCAACATTTCCTATTCTTGAAGGCTTAGTGGTTCCACGTTCCACTGTGTCACTGTGGACAGAGGGTAATTACGAGAAAGCCATACTCGACAACGGATCGCTGGTCACGTTACTATACCGTTCGTTTTACAACCGGTATCTGACGCATTTACCCTTGACACCATTGGATGCACTGGAGATTTGAGGTCTCAGTGCCGGTGATTATCGATACGACGGTTATTTGTCAGTGAAACTGGAGTTCTCGGAGACCGATGTGGGAGTGTCTGAGGTTCTTAATATATTGGTGCTGTTTTGTCCGGAACCTGTTTAGCAGGGCGGCGTTTCAATACTTGTATGGTCCTCTGGTGGACCCTGTGTTTTGAGCTGCTTTTGAGAAAGTGCGTGGTTGCATTGGGCTGGATACCTAACTTAAACAAGGGACTGTGTGGTTCAGCCAGTCGAAGCTAATAGTGGTACCGCCCGCGGAAGTACCGAGGGTGAAGGGGACCCCCAAATTTCCCGGAAAGCCTGAGAGCGAACCCTCTTTGTGGATGTTCCGGAAGATCATGAGGCAATGTCCGGATTTCCTGCTGGGGTATTGGTGAGGTCCGAACTACAGAAGCCCTCGTTTGTACAGGCAAGCAGGATGTCAGTGACTTTCAGGAACACCACGAATAGGGAGGTCACCTTCAATCTGGGCATCTCCTTCGCTCATTTTATTCCCGATAACGGTAATGTCGAGTGTCACTGTGAGGCCCGCCGGGGAGGGTCTATGGGAAAACGCGTGGGCGGAGCTGAAATTCAACTCGGGGGAATGTCCGGTGCCGCAGGGTTAAGGAAAGGAGTCTTGTAGAGAAGATGTTGTAGATGAAAGGTGTCTTTTCCAGTGGCGAGTGTGATGTGGGTTGTTCCAAGAGCACTGCACACACTCTGCGGGTGACCGAGGACACGCCGTTTAGAGAGAGGTCGCGGTGACTGGCCCCTGCAGACGTGGAAGACGTGCGGCAGCATTTGTGTAAGCTGAAAGAAGCTGGGATCATCACTGATTCCCGAAGCCCCAAGGCGCCCCAGTAGCAGTGGCCCAGAAGAAGAACGGGAAGGTACGCATGTGTGTGAACTATAGGACTCTGAACACCGCACCATCCGTGACCAGTATACCGACCCGAGTGTCGAAGACGCGCCGGCCTGTCTGAGAGGTGCGAAGTGGTTTAGTGTGCTGGATTTGAGTAGTGGTTATTACCAGATCCCGATGACTGATGCCGTCATTTATATGTCCCCTGGGATTATTCCAGTTCGAAATGATGCCCCAGGGCATATTGGGAGCCTTTGCAAACTTCCAGCGGTTCATGGAGAAGACTGCGGGGGATATGAACTTGTTTGAGGTGTTGTTGTATATCGATGACCTCATAGTATTTGGATTCAGATTGGCAGAACATGAAGCGAGGCTACTGAAGTTTCTCGGCCGCCTGAAAGCTGAATGGATACAAAATTACCTGGATAAGTGCATAACACTTGTGATCATAACACCGTTAGTTTAACTTGATCATTGGTAAAGATAGATCTGGTCCTCGGGTTGATGTCCTAAACTGGAAAAAGAACAAATTTGAAGAAATTGGAAAGGATCTAACAAGCGTGGATTGTGACAGGTTATTTTATAGCAAAGATGTCGTTGGTAAAAAGGAGGCCTTCAAAGGAGAAATTTTGAGAGTGCAGAGCTTGTATGTTCCTGAGAGGGATAAAGGCAAACTGAATAAGGAACAAGAACCTTTGTTCTCTAGGGATATTGAATCTCAGATAAAGAAGAAGAGAAGGGTATGACATGTATGGGAAACAGAGAGCAAATCAGGCGCTTGAGGAATATAAATAGTGCAGAAAAAAGAACACTTCAGAAAGAAATCAGGAGAGTTAAAAGAAGACATGAGGTAGCTTTGGTTGTCAAAGTGAAGGATAATCCAAAGAGCTTCACCAGTATTATGAAGAACAAAAGGATAGTAAGGGATAAAATTAGTCCTCTTGAAGATGGGAGTGGTTTGCTATATGTGGAACCAAAAGAAATGGGGAAGATCTTAAATGTTCTTTTATTTGCGCGTCTGTATTTCTTAAGCAAACTGACATGAAGTCAACGTAAACCAGGCAAAAAAGTAGGGAGGTCATGGAACCTATACAGATTGAAGAGGAGGAGGTGCTTGCTGTCCTGAGGGAAATCAGAGTTCATAAATCCCCAGGACCTGACAGGGTTTTCCCTCGGACCCTAAAGGTGACTCGTGTTAGAATTGCAGGGGCCCTGGCAGAGAAATTTAAAATGTCGGTACTACGGGTGAGTTGTCGGTGGATTGGAGGATAGCTCATGTTGTTCTGCTGTTTACCAAATTCTCTAAAGTTATTCCCGGAAATGTTAGGCCAGTAAGTTTGTTGTTGGTAGTAGGTAAATTATTGGAAGGGTTACAAAGAGATAGATGTACAAGTATTTGGATAGACAGGAACTTAATAGGGAGAGTCAACACGGCTTTGTGTGTGGTAGGTCATGCTTAACCAATCTATTAGAATTTTTCAAGGGGGTTACTAGGAAAGCGGATGAAGGGAAAGCAAAAGATGTTGTATTGGTTAGTTAGGAAGATTCAGTCGATAGGTATACATGGTGAGGTAGTAAATTGGATTACACTTTGACTCAATGGGAGAAGCCAGAGAGTGGTATTGGAGGATTGCTTCTCTGAGTGGAGGCCTGTGACTATTGGTGTGCCACAGGGATCAGTACTGGGTCCATTGTTATTTGTCATCCAGATCAAATTGGATCCGCAGATTTCCTGATATTACAAGGATTGGAGGTGTATTTGCTGATCATACAACGATTGGAGGTGTAGTGGAAAGTGAGGAAGGTTTTCAAAGCATGCAGGGGGATTTGGACCAGTTGGAGGAATGGGCTGACAAATGTCAGATGGAGGTTAATGCAGACTAAGTGTGAGGTATTGCACTTTGGAAGGACAAACCAAGATAGGACATACAAGGTAACTGAGGAGTGCAGTAGAACAGAGGGATCTGGGAATACAGATACATAATTCCCTGGCAGGTTGACAGGGTCATAAAGGGATCTTTCTGCACATTAGCCTTAATAAATCAAAGAATTGAGTATAATATTTGGAATGTTATGGTGAGGTTGCATAAGTCATTGGTGAGGTCGAATTTGGAGTATTCTGTGCTGTTTTGGTCACCTAATTAGAGGAAGGATATTAATAAGGTTGCAAGAGTGCAGAGAAGGTTTACACGGATGTTGCCAGGACTTGAGAAAATGAGTTAAAGAGAAAGGTTGAATAGGTTAGGTCTATATTCCCTGGAGTGTAGAAGAATGAGGGGAGACTAAATATATGATGGGTACAGATAGAGTGAATGCAAGCAGACTTTTTCCCACTGAGGCTAGGAAGAAAATAACAGAGGACATGAGTTAAGGGTGAAAAGGGAAAAGTTTAAAGGGAACATTATGGGAAGCTTCTTCACACACATTAGTGGGGTGGAATGAGCTGCCAGTTGAAGTGGTGAATGCAGGCTCACTTTTAACATTTAAGAAAAACTTGGATAGGTACATGGATGAGAGGGGTATGGAGGGATATGGTCTCGCTGCAGGTTATTGTGACTAGGCAGAAAATGGTTCAGCACAGCCACGAAGGGCCTAAAGGCCTGTTTCCGTTTTGTAATGTTCTATGGTTCTAAGTGTGATTGAGGGGTTAATTGGCTTTGTGCGTGGTGGGACATGTTTCACAAATCTATTAGAATTTTTCGAGGAGGTTACCAGGAAAGTGGATGAAGGGAAGGCAGTAGATGTTCATTAAGGCCTTTGACTAGGTCCCGCATAGGAGGTTAGTTTTCAATATTTCTTGTCGCTAGGTACACATGGTGAGATAATGAATTGGATTAGATATTGGCTCATTGGGAGAAGCAAGAGAGTGGTAGTGGAGGATTGTTTCTATGAGTGGAGGCCTGTGACTAGTGATATGCCACAGGGATCAGTGCTGGGTCCATTATTATTAGTCATCTATATCAATGATCTGGATGATAATGTGGCAAATTGGATCCTCCAATTTGCTGAGCATACATAGTTCTGAGATGCGGTGGACAGTAAGGAAGGTTTTCAAAGCTTGCAGAGGAATTTGAACCAGCTGTAAAAATGGGCTGAAAAAATAGCAGATTGAGTTTAATACAGACAAGTTTGAGGTATTGCACTTTGGAATGACAAACAAGGCAGAACATACAATGGTAGGGCAGTGAGGAGGACAAGCAGGATAGAGCGATCAGGGAATACAGGTAAAAAATCCCTAAAATTGGCGTCACAGGTAGATAGGGTCGTAAAAAGAGTTTTTGGTACGTTGTCCTTTATAAAACAAAGTATTGAGTATAGGAGTTGGAATGTTATGGTGAGGTTGCTTAAGGCATTGGTGAGGCCGAATTGGGAGTATAGTTTGCAATTCTGGTCACCAAATTACAGGAAGGATATCCATATGGATAAAGCAGTGCGGTGAAGGATTACAGGGATGCTGCCAGGACTTGCGAAACTGAGTTACAGATAAAGTTTGACTGGGTTAAGGCTTTATTCCCTGGAACGCAGAAGAATGAGGGCAGATTTGATAGAGGTATATGAAGTTATAATGGGTATAGATAGAGTGAATGCAAACAAGCTTTTTTCACAGGCTAGGGGAGAAAGAAAACAGAGGAAATGGGTTACGGGTGAAGGGAGAAAAAGTTTAAAGGTAACATGGGGTGGCTTCTTCAAACTGAGAGTGGTGGGAGTGTGGAATGAGCTGCCAGTTGAAGTGGTGAATGCAGGCTCACTTTTAACATTGAAGAAAAACTTGGACAGGTACATGGATAAGAGGTGCAGGGAGGGAAATGGTCCAGGTGCAGGTAGTTGGGACTAGGGAGAAAAATGGTTCGGCACAGCCAAGAATTGGCAAGTGATCTGTTTCTGTTCTGTAATGTTCTATGGTTCTATGACGTTTGTATGCTGGTTAACCAATCGGGATTTTGTTGCCCTGTGTTGTGAATCAGGTAGGAGTTTATTTCGCCCTGCTTTTGCCAGCGATGCAGGGACATGAGGAGAGAAGGCACGAATGGAGATATTTGGTAGACCGCCGGACGGGGTGGACTGGGAGCAAGGGTCCAAATGGTAGCGACGATCGGAAGGAGTTAATGTTAAACGATCGGCCTGTGACTGAGCTCCAACTTTGCGCACTGACAGTCTAATAAGATTGTTTATTTTCCCTTTATTTCGTTTCTCTACTAACCAGATAGTCAAACTAACAGTTATAAAGCTCAATCGTTTAATCGCATATTGTGCACTGTTTGTTATTTCGGGCACTGTTCTGTAACAGGGCACCCATCGCACAGCATCCACCCAAACGTGATTCCTTACGTTTTCCCGGGCCGGGGTTTATCACCCATTATATTACGCCGCTAGGCGAAGCGAGGGTTGCATAAAAAAGCAGCTCTTTTAATGCACTACGACATCGAATGGCCAATTCGAAGAAAACTTGCTCAAAAGACTGCATATTGTTTTAAACTTACTTGCGTTCCTGTCTGAAAGTTATTTCTGTTTATGTATACTTGCTTATTGATCGATCGCTCCATAAATTCAGAAAATCTACCGCGAATCTCTATATTCAAGATCTCGAAAATCCTGCTCATCAGCCAGCACTTTTCACGCACCCCTGGTTCGGCTTGTCCATGTGGTACAGCAATCGAGAGGATACTGTCCTGTAGGTCCAGTTTGTCAACTTTCTATCGAGCCCCCCTAAACTCTCTCTGCAGGACTTCGTTATTGTGTCTCTTTATGCCATAGAAACATAGAACGATACAGCACTGTTCAGGTTCTTCGGACCACAATGTTGTGCCGAAATTTAAACCATGCCTCCTCTATAACCCTCCATCTTAAACTCCTCAATATACCTGTCTGGTAGTCTCTTAAATTTGACTAGTGTATCTGCCTCCACAACTCACTCAGGCTGTTCACTCCACGCACCAACCACTCTCTGAGTAATATAACTTCCTCTAATATCCCCCTTGAACTTCCCTCCCCTTACCTTGAAGCCATGTCCTATTGTATTGAGCAATGGTGCCCTGGGGAAGAGGCGCTGCCTCTCCACTCTGTCTATTCGTCTTAATAAGCCATTTGTGCTTATCTACTCTTAATACATCGTTTCTCTCTTGGACCCCAACTGAGACATCACTTACCCTCGAATGGACAGATAACTTATCATCCGGATATCGCAATAGTGCCCACAGAATCTCGTCTCTGTTCCTCTGACTGTGGAGACTTCTATCACACTGCAGTCAGCTTCACCAATCTGCTCTTCTGAGCCACTGCAAAACCCTCAGTGCCAGAGACACGGTGACCGTGTGTCTGTCGTGTTTGGCTGTCCTCTTCATATTATTGTGTTACAGTTCTGGTCACCGAATTACAGGAAATATATCAACAAAATAGAGAGAGTACAGAGAAGATTTTCTAGAATGTTACTGGGTTTCAGCACCTAAGTTACAGGGAAAGGTTGAAAAAGTTACGTATTTATTCTTCTGAGCGTAGAATGTTGAGAGGGGCTTGATAGAGGTATTTACAATAATGAGGGGGATAGATCGAGTTGACGTAGATAGGCGTTTTCCATTGAGAGTAGGGGAGATACAAACAAGAGGACATAAGGTGAGAGTTAGGGGGCAAAGGTTTACGGGTAACACGAGGGGGAATTTCTTTACTCAGAGAGTGGTAGCTGTGTGGGATGAGCTTCCAGTAGAAGTGGTAGAGGCAGGTTCGGTATTGTCATTTAAAGTAAAATTGGATCGGTTTATGGATAAGAAAGGAATGGAGGGTTAAGGGCTGAGTGCGGGCCAGTAGGTCTAGGTGAGTGTAAGCGTCGGCATGGACGAGAAAGGCCGAGATGGCCTGTTTTCGTGCTGTAATTGTTATATGGTGATACTGTGGGGAAACTGTCACAGGTGAACTCTGTCCTTGCTGTGCATTCCCGTTACGTTACTTGACAATCACCCAGCTACTATCTCCTGCGAACAAAGAACGCTCCTGAGGTTTTGCATGGTCATCCACAGACAGCCCTTCAACCCAGCTCATGTACTCAGCCTGCCGCCCTGCTTAATAACTTACCCGAGCTCTGGCCCCACTCTGGGCTCCCCCCTCTGCTCACTGTCCGTCGCAGTTGTGCCTCGCTGAGCATCCCGTCCGGTTGTCAGGTCCTCTCGTCCTCTGTTTACTTCGCATGCTTCAAACGGATCCCTTTTCAGGCTGACATGCTTGAAAATTTTGGCAGCGAATCAGAAATGCAGGCCGCCGTGGATAGCAGGACCGGGAAATGGCCAAAAGGGGATGGTTTAATGACAGGGGAAGCGGATTACGGATTCCAGATCACGGAGATATAATCATTTCTATGTTTCCCCACAGGCTCAGAAAACGTAGCATACGCACGTCTGCGGGAGCCCTTACCAGTGGCGAGTAAGTTGAAATCGGACTCTGTGACTCTGGGCGGGGCGATCAATCAAGCTACAGTTCCGCTGTATCGGGTGGCTGCAGAAACTGACGGATAAGGTCGGGTGCGCTTCAGTAACACCAAGCGCACTTTGCTCCCTGCGCTTCTTCATGGGCGGCAACTTGTTGAAGCATTTCTGAGAATCTAGAGAAAACAATTGACTTTCTCACATTTACCAGAGCCGTTGGAAGTTGTGTAAACTAAGATGGCAGTGGAACGGGAAACAGGATGTCTTGCTGAGGATGCGCACACGGGTTTATATGTTGATGCTGTTTGTAGCATTAACGTGAGGAAGGATATGTCAATGGTTGCGTACAAATGCAGACAGAACAAAGAGTTAAATTCAGGCACTGAGGCAAAGTTCCAAAGGGCGAAGAATGCAGGACGGAAGGTGCTGCATTTAAATGCGCGTGCAATTCAGAATAACGTGGATGAACTTGTGCCGAAATTTGGGATTGGTCGTGGCTGAAAGCACACCATAGCTGGGAGCTGAACATCAAAAGATATACTCTGTGTTGAAAGGACAACCAGGGAGTATTAGGCGGTGTTATGGAACTGTTTGTATCGGTTGGTGATGCATCTTTAGAAAGAGGTTGCAAAGAGTCCTGGACCGTTTAATCTTTGTAGGCGGAGTTATGAAACCGAAAGTGTATAAACAAAAGCGGTTTGGGATGCACTTACGGAAATCAAAATAGTAGCCGTGTTTTTGAGAATGCAAAATGAGCTAGAAAATGAGTATTAGAAGTGTAAATGAGGGTCTTTAATATGTAAGGTGATTGGTGGAAAAGGTTGTTGTGGGATAGCAACGAAGGGTATTTGTCGATCACCTAAGATATGGCTTTTTTAAGCAGCTGTAGGTTACTCGGGGAAAGGCAATATTAGATTAGTTGTTGTGTAATAAACCAGGCCTTATGAGGGAGATTAAGGTAGGGAAAAAAAAAACTTCAGGAGAGAGTGCTCATAATATAATTGAATTTATACTACAATTTGAGAGGGACCAGTGTAACTCACATGAATCAGTATCGCAATGAATTAAGGGGATATAAAGGCCCATGAGAAAGGAGCTTACCGAGGTGAATTGGAGGAAGATATTAGCTGACTTGACGGGAAATCAGAGATGATGTTTCTGGTTTTAATTTTCCAAGGCACAGGATAGATGTGGACCGCAGAGGAAAATGTTATCAAGTCGCACGGCTAATCAACCGTGGCTGACAAATGGCGGTAAGGATTGCATTACAAAAAGGAAAGGACATACAAGGTAGCAAAAGTGAGCGGTACATTGGATGATTCCGCTGTTTTTAAAATATCCAGCAAAAGGCAACTAAAAGTGATGAAAAGGGAAGAGATGAATTTGGGTGGCATACTAGCCAAGAATATAATGCACGATACCAAAAGTTATTTTCTTCCCAGTTACGTTAAGATGTATTCACACTGACATTTGAGACGGGGAAGCTAGAGTGATATGTGTCATCATTACCATGGAGGAAATGAAATTGCAGTGGCATGAGAGAGGAGTTGGCTAAAATTAAATGGAAAACTACACCGGCAGCTTTGAAGGCAGAGCTGCAATGGCTGGAATTTCCGAAAAAAAAAATCCGAATTTCCGACTTTCCGAAAAAAAAAGCGCGTGTTATATACACCCTTCAGAGGGAGAAGCATTGTAAAGTAAATGAGTCACATCCCTGTCTGTCAAGAGGCGTCAAAAGCAACACAAAAGTCAAAACGAGGTCTTATCGTAGAGCAAACATTAATGGGAAATTAGAAGACAGGGAAACATTTAAAAAACAGCAGAGGAGAAATAAATATTAATTGAAAAGGAAAATTTGGAACGCGAAGACGAACTACCCAATAATATTAAATACGATGTCAAAGGTTTATTCAGATGCATACTGTGTACAAGAGTGACGGGTGTGGATATCGGACTTTTGGAAACAAAGCTGCAGACTTAGTAATGGGGGACAGGGCAAAGGCGGACTAACTGAACAAGTATTTTGCATCACACGTTACTGTGTAAAGCTTCGGGGGTAGAGAGTCACAGCGGGCAGAAGTGTGAGAAGTTGCCATTTCAAAGAAGAAATTTCTTGGAAAGGTGTAATGCGGATGTCAGCTGTTCGGGATGGCATACATTCTAGGTTTCTGAAGAGGAACTGAAGAGATTGTGGAGGCACTAATTGTCCTGGTTCCGAAATAAATCCTCAGACATGCTTGCGGTGGAATGGCAAATTGCAAATGACACGTAACTCCTCAAGAAGAGAGAGGCGTACATTTAAATAAATTATAGACAGGTTAACCCGACATCAGCGGTTGGTAAGGATGTAGTTCGGCGAACTTGCAGGCCCATGATAAAATAGCCCCTGATCAGCAAGATATCCTCAAGGGAACCTCCTGTTTGAAAATCTGTTGTTTTATTGTGTTTGTTTTTTTTTGAGAAAATAAGAAGCAACATAGCCAGAGGGGGATGATAAATACATGGACTTTTAGAATGCCTTCAAAACAGGTACCGCTCGTGAGACTGCTTAACAACTGAAGTGCCGATGGTATTACAGAAAATATACTAGCATGGATAGGCAGAAGGCAAATTGTGCGAATAAAGGGATCCTTTTTTGTTTGTCTGCCGATGACTATGGTTGGTCCTCAGGGATCAATGCTTGGAGAGCTTCTTTTAAAGTTTCGTGTCATGAATTGGATAATAAACTGATACCTTTGTGGCCAAGTTTGCAGATGATACGAAATATGTAGACTTTCAGACAGTTTAGAGGAGATTTATGGACTAAGTAAAGACTTAGACAGATGAAACGAATGCATAAACAAGTGACAGATAGAATACTTGTCAGGAAGTTGATGGTGATGTAACTTGGCAGAAGAAATAAATAGGTAGGTTACTTTCCAACAGCAGAAACAAAATCAAAGATCTGAGGTGTAAAGGATTTCGGGTGTCCTTGAGCAATAATATAAAGTCAAGTTTCCTTGCCGAATCGCAGGTGCGGAAGGAAAGTACAATGTCAGTAACTATTTCAAGAGAAATAGCATAGAAGAAAGCAAGGACGTAATATTGAGGATTTATAAAACATTGAAGAGGACTCACTTGGAGTTTGTACTCAGTTTCGGGCCTTTCTTCTAAGGATGTATGTGCTGACAATTTCGAGAATTCAAAGGAGGTTGAGGAAAATATGTCCTGGATTGGAAGGACTGTCATGTAAAAAGCAAACAGGAGGAAATCTGCAGATGCTAGAAATTCAAACGACACACACAAAATGCCGGTGGAACACAGCAGGCCAGGCAGCATCTAAAAGGAGAAGCACTGTCGACGTTTCGGCCCGAGACCCTTCGTCAGGACTAACTGAAAGGAAAGTTACAAAGAGATTTGAAAGCGGTGGGAGGAAGGGAAAATGCGAAATGAAAGGAAAAGACCGGAGGGGGTGGGGAAAAGCTGAGAGATGGAAAGGTGATTGGCGAAAGTGGTACAGAGCTGGAGAAGGAAAACGATCATGGAACGGAGGCCTCGGAAGAAAGAAAGAAAGGAGGAGTGGTGCACCAGAGGGAGATGGAGAACAAGCAAATTGATGGACAGACAGAGACAGAAAGAGAGAGAAAAAGAAACAACTAAATATGCCAGGGATGGGGTAAGAAGGGGAGGAGGGCATTAACGGAAGTTGGAGTAGTCAATGTTCATGCCATCATGTTGGAGGTTACTCAGCCGGTATATAAGGAGTTGTTCCTCCAACCTGAGTGTGGCTTCATCTTGACAGTAGAGGAGCCCATGGATAGACATATCAGAATGAGAATGGGACGTGGAATTAAAATTTGTGGCCACTGGGAAACATCTGATTGCTCTCGTCCTCTACTCACTGGAGGTCAGAAGAGGAAGGGTGTCCGAATTCAAACCCATGGAAGGTTGAAAGCTTTTCGATAGAGATCATTTGAAGGTTTACGTCCAATTGTGCCGGAATCTAAGACAAGAAGAAACAGTAGTATAGAGGGGTGTCCTTTAGAAAGAGTAAATCTGTGGACTTAGTTGCCACAGGCAGCTGTTGTGCCGAGTTATTTAGTATATTTCAGAAACAGCTACACTGAATGCTGATTAGTCAGGACCTGAAGGGATACGTGAGAAGACAGGAGATAGTGGCCGAAAGGGAACACAAAATGGATCAGCTGTGATAAAATGATGCAACAGACTCAATGGACCAAATGGGCGCATTCTACGCCTGTACCTTACGGACCTGTGCTCTTCTAATCTTCTCGTAATGTTACAGCCAACAGACAGATAAGCGACCACTGAACGGAATGACCAACACGAGGAAAGCCAAAATGGAAAATAAGAAATCGGTATAATAACAGCTGAGTAAGCAATAAATATGGATATGGAGATTATCGGATACAGAGTCTTTGGGAGTGTCCATAGATTCTGAGAACAGCAGCGGGAATACAGCATGAGCAGACTTGCAGGGATCCTCGATGATGGATGCTGAATTTCTGCGTCAGCCTCCATCCAGAAGTTTTCCGCGGTTGAAGGTGGGGTAATATTCGTGATGAACTGGCTGGTGTCCACTACGTTTTCAATGATATTCCGTTCAAGGGCATCAGTCTATACACAGCAAGGTGTAATGCAGCCAGTTGAGATACTCTAAATACACACCTATAGAAGTTTGTCAAAATTTTCAGATGTCCTGCCGGGTCTTCGTGGGCACTATCCACGAACCAACCGTTGTACCATTATCAAGTGTCCCAACTCACCGTTCCACCTACTCATCTAAATCTTTTATAAATATCACATGGAGTAGATCCCGGCGGAACCAGCGCAGCGCTCTCACTTCCTCAAGTGAGACTTGAAGTACTCTCAAACAGCTCAGCGTAGCCAAGGTCGGATAACTGCCCACGAAGCGGCTGCCGTCTTCCCTGCTCCCCTGGTCAAAAGCGCAGAGTCACATTCATCATTTATAATCTTCTGATACTTTTCCTAACAATGCCTCGACGATGTATTCCGCTGTGCCTTCCTGAAGCCTGACCCAGGTAATTTCCTCACTTCCAGACTGTTCAATCTTCCCACCAACTGTTCTTTTGTGATGGCCGTAATACTCGCTTTGATTCCGATATCCCGTGCATTTCGAGCATATTACTGGCGTCTTGTTGAATGAAAGCAGCTGCTGAGTACACATTTCACTCCATAATAATTTTCCCTGTTCTCCATTCCAACCTCTTCATCATAATTTTCAATTTACCCAATATTCCTGGGGCCTAACGATTGTTTTCTTACGTAATACTGTGGTCTTTTTGGATATGTTGTGGCCCCTCTGGACTGCACATATTGCGCAGCTGTGGTGTCCCCTAATCATTCAAGCCAACACTTCCACTCCCTGCAGATGCAACACGGAATTGAGCTCACACTTTTGTCCTTTTTTATGAGAATCAGAAGATCTACCCAGGGTAACACTACCCTTCTCTGCCCACAACATTGATGCCTTCCTATCCAGTGCTGTTATGTTTACTAACTCTAGAAAATAATCAAATGAAATGCGGAGGTGTACGGGTAACTTGTCTACTTAGTTTTCTATTAGTGAGGCACTTACATATCACGTATGCCATTTATGCACCTCCTATATATGACCCCTAATGAATTATGTAAATAAAGAATGCGTAATAGTAATATACGTACAGTTGTACGAAAATATTTACAATGCGCTCGGCCGGACAATTCCCGCATTCCCTAAGCCTCTATTTATTGCTGAGTCTCCATAAAATATGGACCTTCTGTACCGTCCCATTTAAAGGCAGCACCTCAACCCGCACCGTGCACTGAGAGAAGGCTGAGTGAACACTGCACCTTATCTCTGAGCGTTTTTCACTGAACCATTTTTGTTAACTTCTTCACGTCTTTCAAATAGGAGATCCTTCTGGGGAGCAGAAGTCTCCATTGGCGGGTAAGTGGAATGCGAAAGCTGCGTCTGTAAGGAGGAGTTAAATGAACCAAAGGCGTCGCAACATCGGGTGTGCTTTCATGCTGCTGGAAGGGTGGCAGAGATAGAACATAGAACACAGAAGAGTACAGTATTGCAACAGGCCCCTCGGCCAACAATATGGTGCCGAACTGAAGAGTAAATAAAACCTCTCCTAAACCAAATCCCTCCAACTTATACAATGTCCATAATCTTCCACGTTACTCACAATCATGGAGCTTCATATCTAAGCGTCACTTATAACCTCTGATTTATTTGCCTCTACCACCTCACCAGACCGTACAGTCCAAGGATTCACCAATCTCTGGTTTAAAAAAGTTACCCCTCACATCACCCTCGAACCTAACCCCTCTCAACCTACAACCTCTGATATTAGATATTTCTGCCCTGGGAAAAAGATACTGTGAATTCCATCTATGCCTCTCATAATTTCTACTCAGCCCCCTCCGCTCCAAAGAAAGCGACACAAGTTGTTGTATCTCTCAAGTTAGCACATGGCCTCTGAACCAGGCAGCATCCTGGTAATCCTCTTCTGCACCCTGCCCAAAGCCTCAACATCCTTCCCATGGTAGTAAGACTAAAACTGTATGCAATACTCTAGATGCAGACGAACCGGATATTTATAAACTTGCGATATAACCTACTCGCAACTATACTAATTCCTCAACTAATAAAAGCGAACATTGATTAAACATCCTTAATCGCTTTATCGACCTGTGTACCTGTTACCAACGAGCTCTAAACTTGGACACCAATGTCTCTCTGAACTCAACACAGTTAAGGGTCTTTGCTCTTGGAGTGTACTTTCTCCTTGCATTTTCCCTACCAAGGTGCAACATCCCACATTTATCTGGGTTGAACTGCTTCTACCATTTTTCTGACTATATCTGCAACTGATCTACGTTGCGCTGGATGCTCTGCAAGTCCTTCTACACGATCCACAACTCCATCAATTCTGGATATCATCAACAACCTGTCTACATCTACATCCCGGTTATTTATTCACACCACAAACAGAAGAGGTCCCAGTATAGATCCTTGCTGTGTTTCACTAATTAAAACTCCAGGTTCAATAAGGCCATTAAATAATTAATATCTCACTGGAATGGAACTAACCTGAGACTCACTGGTAAATAGTTTCCAGGATTTCCCTATTTTCGCTTTTCATGAAGATGTAAAACTTTAGCCATTCACCTGTCCTCTGGCATCTCGCATGTGGCTAGAGAAGATATTTTTCCAAGGATCGTGCAAACCTGTCTCTTGCTTCCGTCACAAACCTATGGAACTCCCATCATGACCTGGGGACTTATTCACCTGAAAATTCATTCCGAGTCCCGAGGTCTTTTTCCTAATTTTGCTCTAAACACCTAGCATATTTATGCACTGACAACCGATCTGCTGCTCCTCCATGTCTTTTACCTAGATAAAAACGGAAACAAAATACTCAGCGAATACGTCACTCACATGTTCCGCATTAAAGCAAAACTAGCCTCGCGCACTGCCAAAAAATCACGGCCCCTAGTTATTCATTTGATACTGACATTGGCATAGAACGTTGCTTAATTAAATTCATCCTGATCCTGCCTGCCAAGGACCTCTCACGTCCCCTCTTGGTTATCCTCATTCTTTTTTTCCGTACATTACTGGCTTCGTTATACTCCTGATTTGCTCCGTTTGATCCGAATTTAAGGAACTTTACTCATGTTTGCCTTTTCAGTCGGGCACCTCCTCTCGTTGGACGGTGCACATATTCATTTAATAAATCATCCAATTAATACATTCTCCCCATCTAATCGCCTTGCATTGAGAATGTACATTTTTGTATTGGGGAAGTTGAAATTTCCAATGAGATCAAAATTTAATTTCACACAGGTTGTTGCGTTCATTACCTGTCTGTTCATTAATGTTCTAGCAGCTATTGGAGACCCTGTAGTTCAAACCAATCAGTGTGATCGCACGCTACTTATTCCAGACGCATCTGTCTTCAAGTTGCTCCTGCGAAACGTGAAACGATGTAACTGCTGCATCGTGTGTGTATGTGAGAAAAGCGGTAAGCTGGGCGAGCGCCCAGAGTGAACTGCAGCAGGGTTCTCTGGTAAATTAAGGAAAGGAGTTCCGTTGAAGGGTTGAACTTGATGTTAAATCCGGAGATCCAACGTGTCCCGGTGCTGCCTCTGAGCACATCAGGAAGGGATCAGTGTTGAGTGTGAGTGAGATGTGGATTGTGGATTGTTAACTTCACGATGTCGGGCGATTAATGATTTTTTGTTATTTTTTCACCATCTCCATCAGGGTATCGTATGACTTCAGCTCGATGCCGGCAGGGTAAGGGGCATTGGAATGTTGTGTCTGTGATTGCGCTAGTTGATGAAACAGAGACGTTAAAGTACCAGGCTTGGGCTCATGCACGGTCGGGGCGGGGGGAGGGGGGTGGGGAGCTCTACGGCGGCGGGAAAGAGAAACAAATTTCTCCTCATTCTGCTCCTTCAAGGGAACAGCTTCCTTTCGATCTTTAATGAGTCCACGAACCTGGTGTGGTCAGTGACCCCTGTCCCTACCTTGAGCTCCTGATACGTTACCCAGGCATGATCTTCCCTATTATAAACTGTGCTGACCATCCTAGTTTATCACGTACATAGATAAGAAAACATTCAACAGGACAGCTTTTTGATGGCTCTTTGGTCCTTGATGTTTTACCGACTCTAAACTTGCTCTCCTACAGAGCCGTCTATTTCTCCGTAATCCGTGTGCTAAGACAGTCTCTGAAATGACCCAAATGTGTGTGTTTAGACCACCACCATTGCTATTCCGTTTCACACACTCACCACTATGGGTAATAACGCACCGCTGGCTGCCCCTATACATAGCCCTAAATCGCTTTAAAATTTCCTCCCCTTGGCATTTTTTTCCACTCTACAGTGTAGTACAAAATTTAAAATATGGTTTAACCAGTGTTTTATAGTGCTGCAACAGTACCTCGTGTACCTCGTGTACCTCATACACATCCTTAACTACCCTATTAAATGGCGCAAAACATTAAAGATTATATGAAGGCTAAAATATCTTCTTCTCCTCAATATTTTCAACTAGCCTGTCATAATCCATGCATTCTGCATTCTAATCCGACCTTTCAAAGTGCAATTCTTCTCTCTTCCCCATGCTCAACTTGACTTGCCATTTCTCAACCCAGCTCTGCACCCATCAATGCCCAATTGTAACCTGCGACAACCCACCACATTATCCATTAGCATCCATATTTTGCCTGATATCTATGTCTATTCATTTCCTCATCAAAATCTTTTGTAAAATTCAGAAAGTCCAAGAGTCTCTGATCAGATCTCTACGGAACACAGTATCTCACTGAACTCCAGGTGGCATAATCTCCAACTGCTAGCACACTCTTTCTCGGGCAAGGCAGTTCCCTACCTACACAGACAAGATTCTCTGGATTCCCTGTCACATGACTTTCTGAATGGGCCAACAATGAGGAATCTTATCAAACCTCTTGATAACATACACCATCATCGTATAAACCTGCAACCTGGTTCGCAGCACCCGAACGAATTTAATCACATTCTTGAGACAGGACCTGCAATTGGCAAGACCATGCTGACTATCTTTATTCAGACTATATTACTTCAAATGCGTACATATCTACTGCAGCAGATTGGACACAATGACATAACCTTTAGAACCATAGAAAACTATAGCACAGTACAGACCCTTCAGCCCTTCATGGTGCCGAACGAAATATTCCTTTAAAAAAGTACTAAACCCCACACACTTCCCCATAACTCTTTATTTTTCTTTATTCCATGTGCCTGCCCAAAAGGCTTTAAATACCTCTAATGTTTTAGACTCCACCACCATCCCTGGCGAGTCATTGCAGGAACTCACAACGCTCTGTGTAGAAAACTTACTCCCGATGTCTCCCCGAAACAACCCTCCCTTAATTTTGTACCTATGCCCTCTAGTGTTTGCTATTGGTCCCCTGGGAAACAGGTACTGACTATCCACCCTATCTATGCCTCTCTAAAGCTTGTAGACTTCTATCAAGTCCCCGGTCATTCTTCTATGCTCCAAAGTGAAAAGTCCCATCTCTTATAACGTTGCTTCATATGACTTGTTCTCCAAACCAGGTAAAATCCTGACAAATCTCCTCTGCACTCTCTCCGTAGCTTCCACATCCTTCCTATAATGAGGTGATAAGAATTGAACACAATACTCTAAGTGCGGTCTCAACAGAAATTTGAGAGTTGCAACATGACTTCTCTACTTTTGAACAATCCCCTTGTTAATGAAGCCTAGCATCCCATAGGCCTTCAAAACTACCCTATCAACCTGTGCAGCGAACTTGAGGGATGTATGGATTTGAATCCCAAAGTCGCTTTGTAGATCCACGCTCTTGGGTAACTGACCATTAATCCTGTACTCAGTCTTCTGGTTTGTCCTTCCAAAATGCATCATCTCACAGTTATCCGGATTGAACTCCATATGCCATTTTTCTGCCCAACTCTGCAGCCTGTTTATATCCTCTTGTAACCTTCGACAACCTACAGCTCCGTCCACAACTCCTCCAATCTTCCTGTCATCCGAAACTTACTCACCCATCCATCCGTCTCTGCATCCAGGTCGTTTATAATAATCACAAATAGCAGAAGTCCCAGGACAGATCCCTGCGGCACTCCACTAGTCACCGACCTCCAGGCAGAATACTTTCCTTCCACAACTATCTTCTGTTTTCCTCCTTAAAGCCTTTCTTAATCCAAACAGCCAAGGTTCCACGTATCCCATGCCTCATGACGTTTTGGAATAGTCTCTCATGAGTGACCTTGTCAAATGTTTTGCTAAAGTCCATGTAGACCACATCCACTGCCTGCACTTACCAATTTATTTTGTCACCTCTTCAAAAAACTCAATCAGGCTCGTACGGTACGATCTTCCCTTCACAAAGCCATGTGAGTAGACTGTGCTTCTCCAAATGCTCGTAGATCCTAACCTTACGAATCCTTTCCAGTTGTTTGCATACAACCGACGTAAGAATCAAAGGTCAATAGTTCCCAGGATTCTCCCTATTACCTTTTTTAAACAAGTTAGCTACAATTGCCATTCTCCAGTCCTCCGGCACTTCCCCTGCTGCCATAGAGGATTCAAAGATCTTCTCTAGTGTTCCTGCGATCTCTCCTCTCAATTCCCACAACAAGCTGGGGTGAATCATATCCGGCCCTGGCGATTTATCAATATTAATGATTTTTAAGAAGATCCAGCACCTCTTTCTTAATCTCCACACTGTCGAACACACAAGCCCGCTCTACTTCGACCTCATCCTTATCAAGATCCTTTTCACTTGCGAATACTGAAACAAAGTATTCATTTAGGACCTCCCCAACATCCTCCGCCTCAAGGCACATGTTGCCCTCTTTATTCTTTAGCGGTCCCACCTTCGTTCTCGTCATCCTTCTATCCTTCAGATACGCATAGAGCGCCTTGGGTTCTCCTTAATCCGACATGCCTAGGCCTTCTCATGCCACCTTCGAGCTCCCCTAAGTCGTTTCTTTAGCTCCATCCTGGCTACCCTATGTTTCCCATGAGCCCCTGCTACTTCCGGATTCTTATATCTAACATATGCTTCCTTTTCCCACTTGACGAGTTGCCTCACATGGTTCGTCAGCAACGGCTCCCTTTTCCTATTATTTTTTCCTTGCCTCAGTGGGAAAAATCTATCCTAACCCCAGCTCATGTTGTCCCTATACTTCTCCCACATTACTTCTGCGCTTTCCAATTCGAAAATCTACTTCCAACTTACTCTCGCTAGTTCCTGCCTCATCCCTTCAAAGTTAGCCCTTCCCCCGTTAAGCACTTTTACATTTCGTTTGATTTTATTCCTTTTCGTAGCTATGCTGAAGCTAAGGGAGTTGTGGTCACCCTCGCCAAAATGCTCCCACACCAAGAGTCTTGTCACCTGACAAGGTTCATTACCCAGAGCTAGATCCAGTATAGCCTCGCCTCTCGTCGGCCAGTCCACATACTGTGTCAGGAATCCTTCTTGAACACACCTGACAAATTCATTCCCATTTATCTCCCTTGCATTCAGGAGGTGCCAGTCAATATGAGGGAAGTTGAAATCATAACTACTACCCTGCATTTCCTGCACCATTCTAAAATCTGCCTGCTAATCTGCTCCTCGGTGTCCCGAGGGCTATTTAGAGGCCGAGAGAGCACCCTTCCTATTTCTGACTTCCACCTAGTCGGACTCTGGGACAATCCTTCTGCAGTGTCCTCCCTTTCTGTAGCCGTGATACTATCCCTGACCAGAAATGACACTCCCCCCTTCTCTACCTCCCGTCCAATCTAGTTTTGTATTTTTTCACCATATTCCCGCTCTGGTCATCACCACGCCCCTTTCGGTAATGAAATCACACTTCGGTCGTGACCTACGAAGCCGTTGTTTCACGGTGACAGAGCGGAAAGGAGCACATAGAGTCACGGGGGTCGGGGTGGAATACTCACTGAGCGCCCGGAGAGCAGATCGGACCTCGTCCATTCTCGGAGTGAGTAGGCAGCGCCTACTGCGTATCTGTGTATCTATACAGTGTATCTATGTCCAGTTAGTTGGTGTCAACTTTGTGATGTGTTCACCTGCATAGCGAAATTCTCTACAACGCCCATCTTGCCTGCAGGCAGTTTATTTCGAAAGGTGCCTTGGGTGAATCTGTGAGGAAGAGGCCTTTCATTCTCATTTCATTAGATGGTTTTCATTTTTTAACGAGGTACCAAAGATTTTAAATGAACATAACACGGTCGTTAGCTTCGATAGGCACTTTTGTAAGGCTTTGGGTGAAGGACCGATGGTCAAAATGCATGGAATAAGACTACTGAGCCACAGGATAGAGGAGCGGAATTGGACTATTCGTTCCATCGAGCTCTTCCTGCTTTCTTTCTCAGGTGTTTCGTTCCTGAACCCTAATCTCTTTCCTTCGCACAAAAACCGTTAGCTCCCTCACCAATCAAGAAACTTCCCAACAGCCTGCATGCATTATGTGACGTTTAATTCGAGTCCTCTTGAACTAAACTTAAGAACATAAGAAATAGGAACAGGTGTACGCCATCCGACACATCAAGGCTGCCCCACCATTTAATAAGATAATGGCTGATTTGTCCGTTAGCTCATCACCATCTACCTGCCATTTTTCTGCCCAACTCTGCAGCCTGTCTATATCCTCTTGTAAACTTCTACAACCTACCGTTCCAAACACAACCCTTCCAATCTTCTTGTCATCCGTAAACTTACTCACCCATCCTTCCGCCTCTATTTCCAGTTCATTTATAAAAATCACAAATAGTAGGGATCCCAGGGCTGATCGCTCAGGCACTCCACTAGTCACCGACCTCCAGGCAGAATACTTCCCTTCCACAACTACCTTCTGCTTTCATCCTTTAAGCCATTTTTTTAATCCAAGCAGCCAAGGTTCCACTTATCCCATGCCTCATAACTTTTGGAGATAGTGTTCACAATTCTATCTCCTTTACCATAGCATTGTAGAAGAACAGGAACAGACAAGTTAGGAAAACGACTAATTGAACTAAGGGGAAATACGAGGCTATCAGGCAGGGAAATGGAAGCATAATTGGAGACACATGTTCTCAGGGAAATGTACGGAAGAATTCTGAACCCCAGGCTACTGTGATAAGCGAAAGTAGAGATTGATGCGCCTCTTGGGATGAACTTCGCATTATCAATGGAGACGGGAGACGTTCCGGACGATTGGAGGTTTGCGGATGTTGTTCCTTTATTCAAGAAAGGGAGTAGAGAAAGCCCAGGAAATTATAGACAAGTGAGTCTTACCTAAGTGGTTGGTAGGTTGATGGAGAAGATCCTGACAGGCAGGATGTATGAATATTTTGAGAGGTGTAATATCATTAGGAATAGTCCGAATAGCTTTGTCAAGGGGAGGTTGTGTCTCACGAGCCTGATTGAATTTTTTGAGGATGTGACTAAACACATTGGAGCAGTGGATGTAGTGAGAAAATAAGCAGGCATGGGATCCAGGACCGGCTTCCCACAGAAGACGTAGTGTGGTTTTAGTGGGGTCATATCCTGCATGGAGGTCGGTGAACAGTGGTGTGCTTGAGGGATCTGTACTGGGACCCCTACTCTTCCTGATTTGTATAAATGACGTGGATGGGGAAGTGGAGGAATGGGTTAGTAAATTTGCTGTTGATACGAAGGTTTGGGGCGTTGTGGATAGTGTGCAGGGCTTTCAGAGTTTACAGCGGTATATTGATAGGATGCAATTCTGGGCTGAGAATTGGGAGATGGAGTTCAACCCAGATAAGTGTGAGGTTTCGCAGATAATTTAATGTTGGTAGGTCAAATATAGTGGCAGAATATAACATTAACGGTAAGACTCGTGTCAGGATGAAGGATTAGAAGGATCTTAGGGTCCAAGTCCATATGTCACTCAACGCTGCTCCGCAGGTTGACTGTGATTAAGAAGACATGCAGTGCATTGGCCGTCATCAACCGCAGCGTTGAGTTTAAGAGCTGAGAGGTAATGTTGCAACTATGTAGGAGCATGTTCAGACCCCACTTGGAGTATAGTGCTCAATTCCAGTCGCCTCACTACAGGAAGGACGTGGAAACCATAGAAAGGGCACTGAGGAGATTTACGAGGATATTCCCTTCATTGGGGGTATGGCTTATGAGGGTCGACTGAGTGAACTCGGCGTTTTCTCCTTGCAGCGAAAGAAGATGAGAAATGGCGAGTTAGGTGTGTACAGGATAATGAGATAAATTGATCAGGGACAGCGGTTGCACTGAGGAACTTTCCCCTCACCTCTCTCTGTTTCACCTTTCAGTAACGAGGTCTGGTTCGTTGCCACTGGCGAAATGGATTGCCCACTCATGTGAGGACGAGCCCTGGATCGCCCGCCTTGCTTCGTATCAATCACCGCTTTCGGCACGCTCTCCGCTAACAACGTGTTCCCATACCGCTGTTCAGTAATCACAGCACTGGCCTGTTCACCCAGCCTGGCCTCGGCACCCTGTAAACAACACGTGACGGATCATAACCCACTCTCACAATAACCGCAATGTGGCTGGATTAGGAGACCATTTCGAGGACTTCCGGCCACCATGGTCCTCCACTGACCCAGGAACATCGCACAGCGTTGATAAGGGAAGCAGTCCTGAGAAAACTGTGCCCATGTCGGGAACAGACATATGTGTCCTGCCCTGGGGTCTTTTGCATTCGTGGTGCAAGAGTGAGATCCGGAAGACATTAAAAACATCGAGTCACGCAGGTTTACGCTTGGGGTTTTAAGGGATGTTTGGGTTTCTTCGGGGAACGCACTGGGGAAGATGGGGGCCACAGGTCACTTCTGTCTCACCGCCCGCGTGTCGGCGCTGGAGCGGTGCACACACTGGGCAGAACGGGCAGCGGGTGTTCGATGTGATCTGCCTCTGTCTCTATGTAACTACACTGATTCTCCTGTGCTCTGATTACGGGAAAGGGTTAAAGTTTTCCGGTTTTCACTTTCTCTGATATCGGTACTGACTATACACTATGCCGCTGATCGCTGCCCCGCCGTAGTACAACCGTTACTCCATCCAGCTGCATGACTCAATAAAGCTGACGCTGTTTGCATTAAACTGGTCTCAGTCTCTTGACAGAAACTCGCTGTATTCGGTACCGGAGAGCATTTGGGAAGGTCTGTGAAGCTCTACCGAGCGCATAGGGTAGCCTGCTCCCAGAGCAGACAATGCAGTGGCCTGAAACAGCCCATCCCGCTTCCCTCCCAATGCCTAGTCACTCTGAGGCAGCTGCCCGCTGTTGGGGAAGCCGTTTGGGGTGTGGGAGAGTGGGAATGCATAGACACACCGACGCAGAGAATGTCACCAGCGGGATTTCTCTCAAGGGCCGATGGGCTAAACAAATTCCTGCTATGATGATGTCACCTACCGTGGAATTATTCTGGTCTGAAGCGACGGCTGAGGTGGGCAGAGTTTCGCTGAATATTATTCGGTTGACAGACAGGGTCTCCCTCATTCCGGGGCAGAAGGCTTTCTCACAATTCTTCCCTTCCAGTCCCACGGATGCAAATCACCACGGGGTCACTCACCGAACCAGTCTCACTTGGAGACAGTAACACCAGGGATGGAGGACGGGGCCGGTGGGTGCGTGGGACTCAGGGACATTAATGTTAATTGTGGAGAGACGAACATTCACTGCGGGACAAGGAGAAGAAGGCTGAGAGTAAGGGCGGGAGGTGGAAATAAATGACTGCTCGGGAAGAGAAAATGGTTGGGTCAAAATTAAGGGTGAATGCTCGGAAATGTAATTAGTAAAGGTTGTGTGATGAGGGGGTGATAGTGGTGACTATGGAGTGATTGGAAGCCATGGGGGGCTTTTGAGAGAAGTTTGGCGAGCGTCCAGGGAGGAAGAGGCGTGAGGTTGTCGGTGGGATGGATGGAGGTGGGAATGGCGGTGATGGCGTTCGGAGAGACCGATCAGCCAAGGGTCAGGAGGAGAGCGGCATGGAGTTGACGATGGGTAATGGAGGGGAGTTAGAGGTGGATATTGCGGAGAGTGGCATGTGGCTGTATGTGCGGAGATCAGATTCCGAACTAGCCTTAGTATCGCAGTCCTATGTCTGGAATTTATTGTTTTCCGGCAGCAGTTCAGTAAAATAATTCCTGAAATGTTTTCCTAAAATAAGTGTTTTAAGGTAAATATGTAGTTCTTAAACAGAGGGTAAATAGTGAAGTAGTGCAGAGTGGTTCATTCTCCAGTAGGAAATCTGGTGCTGGAGAGAAATAAACTGTCCCTGAATCTGGGGATGTGGTCCTTCAGACTCTGTCAACTCCTCATTGACGGTGGCAATGAGAAGAGGGTATGTTCAGGATTGAACACCCTTAATGATAGATGTCCCGTTTCTAATCATCAATTTTCGAAGATGCGTTCGATGCCAGAGAGGCTGTTTCCCGTGATGCACTCGGCTGAGAAGTCTGCAGCTGTTTTTATTATTTTCTTGGAAGTGATGGAAGTTCGGCCGGGTGATCATTGAAGGTTCACGGCGGAGTTTTTGTTTTGGGAGTTTCACCGCCCTTTAGCACAGTGAGGGGCGCGGACGTAAGACATAGACTGTGACCCTCAGTCCACCGATATCCCGGTCCGGCCTGGGCTCCTAGACTCACAGTAGGTCTCAGCAGAGGATGTCACTCGAACCCACCAAGCAGCCCCACCATTCTCTGTGAAGATGTGTATTCAAACCTGAGCAAAGCTCCTCGTCTGCACAGCTGACTTTGGCAATAACTTCCACAGTCTCATCATACTCTGGCAGAATAAATTCCTTTTCGTCTCCTTCCTTCTAATTTGAGGCTGTGTTCTCCCAAGAAGTGGTCCCACTGACCAGTAATCTGAATCCGTGTGCCCCGCAGAAGTTCCTCAGCCACGTATTAACATGCCAAATTATTCTCTTCTCATCCTCCGTACGGATCAGGGAGGTATCCGGAGGTAACAATCGTTGATGTCCTGTTCTACCTTTTTATCACTTAGCATCCTTCAGTCTCTCTTCTGACCTCCTTACTTTGATTATTGGTGTTGACATGTATCAAGATATCTGACTGCCTACACTTCCACGTCAATGCCTAGACCCTACCTGAGTAAACTTGACCCTTGAACCTGCGAGGGAGGGAACACACCATTCGGGTGTTTCTAAGCACGCACGGAATCTCGACTCTGCTGCTCTGGCGTTTTAATCCCCTTTCAACACTGCCGTCCTCTTCACCACTCTTCCGAAAAATAAATGAGGTAAATGAGTGTTCAGGGAGAGAACGGGTCAATTAAGGGTGAAAGCTCGGAAGCTTGTTCAGTAACAGGAGAGGTGGCTGCTTGGAGGTGACTATGGTGGTGATTGGGGTCACCGGCGTTTGAGAAGTCCGATCTGCGGGGATCCAGGGAAGAGACGGCATGTGGTTCCCGGTGGAAGGAGACCTTGGAGCTGACGGTGGTGGTGGTTGCTGGTGGTGGGGGGTGTGGGTGTGGCTGACGTTGGGTAGGGGGTGTGATGGGGATTATGAAGGTGATTATGCGGTTTGGTGTGGTTCGTAGAGATCGGTCAGAGATGTTCAAGGGAGGGAGTGAAGTGTGGATGACGGTGGGAAGATCAGAATCAGAACCAGGTTTACTATAACCGGCTCATGTTGGACAATCTGTTGTTTTACGACAGCAACTTAGTAAAATACATAGTTAGGTCTGAATATAAAATAAGAATTTCAATTAAATATTTACTTATAAAGATGATAAATAGTGAGGTAATGTATATGGGTTCATTGTCCACGCAGAAGATTCACGTTGGCGGGAAATAATCTGAGCCCGAATGTGGGACTCCAGGCTCCGTTTACTCCTCTTGGACTGCAGCTTCCAAAGTAGGAAATCCTTCATGATGGATGCCGCCTTTCTGATCATCGCGGTTGGCAGATGCCTTCTCTGCTGGAGATGCTGGTTCCCGTTATGGAGTTGGCTGAGATTTCTGCAGTTGTTATTTCTTCCCCGAGGGAGTGATGGAAATTCGGCGGTGTGATCATTCAAAGTGCAGGGAGGGTTTGCGGTTTTGGGAGATTCATTGCTCATCCTGCCCATTAATGCAGCGAGGGACGTGGAGGAGACCGGCATCTTGTGATTGCCAGTACCCTGGTACTGAGTCCCTGCACGGTTCTCCCAAGGCTTGCAGTAGATCACAGCAGAGGATACCGCTCGAACCCTGAACGCTGCCCTGGATAATCAAACCTGATCAACGCTCCTTGTGTATTCCGGGACCCCACTGGCATCATTTCCCCACCATTTAAATATTCAGCTGTCTCCACTTGAACTCTTCCCCATAGACCGCTCCGATTACCACCACCTCCAGTAGCTCAGGGTTTAGAAGATTCCGCAGATAAGTCCATAAGATAGAGAAGGATAACTAAACCAATTGACCCAGCGTGTCTGTTTCGCCTTTTCATCATGGCTAATTCATTTTCCCTCTCAGCCGCAGTCTCATGCCTTCCCCCGTTTCACTTCACGTTCTACAATCTATCAAAGTCAGACTTAAATATACTCAATTAACTGGCCCCCATCGTTGATTATGATAATGAATTCCACAATTTCACCAAGTTCTGGCTAAAATGAAATTCTTCTCCTGCCCATCACTCTATTCTGCGGCTGTATTTTCCCAGGAAGAGATCTCACTGCCCTGTAAATCTGAAACCCTGTCTCCTGCAGCGGTTCCTCAGCCACACATTCATCTGCCAAATTATCCTTATCTTCTGCTGTCTGCCGTGTGGCACGGGAAGGGCTCCAAAGATGACTAGCGCTTTCATACAAACACATATATAAAACATAGAACCATAGACCTACAGCACAATACAGACCCTTCGACCCACAAAGTGCTGCCGAACATGCTCCTAACTTAGAAATTACTAGGTTTAAACATAGCCCTCTATTATTCCTAAGCTCTATCTACCTATCCAAAAGTCTCTTAAAAGACCACATCGAATCTGCCTCCACCACCGTCGCCAGCAGCCCATTCCACGCACTGTCCAATCTCTGAGTAAAAAAGTTACCCCTGACATCTTCTCTGTACCTACTCCCCAGGACTTTAAATCTTTGTCCTCTTCTGGCAACCTTCAGCCCTGGGAACAAAAAAAAAAAACAAAAAACAAACCTCTGACTGACTATCCAGACTATCTCTAGCAACCCAAATTCTTCCAGCAACCTAAAGTCTCACTTCAGTACCTCTTTATCTTTTAAATCGATGTCATTCGTACTGAGAGGTACGGAGACATCTGGCTGCCGAAGTTTCCACTTCAGAACGCCATGGACCAGATCTGAGACATCTCTGACCCGGGCACCTGAGAGGCATCAGACCATCCGGGAGTCTCTATCGCGCCTGCAGAATCTCCAATCTGCTCTCCGTTGTTTTAATCTCCTCTCAACCCTGTCGTCCCCTTCAAGACTCTTCGTACCTGGGCGGCAGCACTAGATTCAGTGCCAGAAACCCGGTCTCTGCGACCCACGTTCCTCCCTTGTAGGCAGTCATCAACGGTGTCCACAGTGTATCATCACAAAGGGGAACGGGCACAGATTACTCTGCTCTAGATCCAATTTCCTTTCATTCTACTGACAATATTGTCATTCTACTAACAAGAAGTCTGACAATAATTCAGGGAAGCTACGGCTAGTTGCTTCTGATGGTAATGTGGTTATCTGGGAGACCATATCTGACGAACGGAAAAAAGCACAGCAATCGGAGACATTCTCACCGCACTATTGTGCTTACGTGGACGAGGAATGAAGAATTATGAAGAAAAATAGAAACGCACCTGATAATTAGCTCACCTAATTGCAGAAAAGGGAGCAAGAAGACAGCCGAATTATAAATCTTTATGTCATTCATTTCTGACGTTTCATGAGCTTCAACACAGGATTGCACGGGTACCTCACCGCATTCCTTAGTTCCTCCCGGAATTTGCTCTGGGTCAGGACGTAAATGCACGTATTAGAATATGAGCTGAGAATCTGCCGCATTCTGGATGTCGTTTCTGTGATGTAACGGGGTTCAGTAACATAACAAGCAAAAGTCTTTGAAATCGTCTGATAGATGTAAAATATCACTTGTTTTACCCACAACAATATGAAACTACTGGTTATGCTGAAGAGCAAAACGATGGATTTTCGTCGGTTCTCCATCTCCCGGTCCTTCTCATTCTCTCCACTCTTTTATCCCCGGAGCCCCCTGCGGGCTCGACTGGCCGCTCGAATCCGCCTGACAGTCATAATGTTGAACAGCAACATCGGAAAGAATGGGACATACGGTGTAAAAATGCGATGAAATATCGCAAATGCAGCCCATGAGAGAGGGTTTTTTGTATCTCGGTGTAAGAACACAATACCAGGGAACCTCATGCGCTTATGCAAAGCACCTGGGGACATTCTACAAACAGGCCAGCACACTCACTGTCCCGATGACCACAGCCGCCGTTCTCAGGGTGCAATATTTAGTTTTCAGCTTCTTACAGCAAATAGCCACAAATCGATCGACGTTGAAAGCGACAGTCAGCCAGACAGAGGTCGCAGTGCTCGCAAAAATCAACCCGAAACGGAGTTTACACACAAGAGTTATGATCAGGAATGACTGTGGAAAATAATACCTAGCAGTCCACCTCAGCAGCGGATCCGAGATAACGACCAGGATATCGGCCACTGCCATTTCCACCAGGTAGCGAGTGACACATTTGGAGAGACCGCACTTTCCCCGATACAAGCTTGCAATCGTCATCAAGTTCCCTGGAACAGAGGCAGAGAAAAGCAAGAACAGAAAATACAGAGCAGAAACTAATTCAGCAGTTTGAGGGGATCCTCCAGTTCATTGTCGCATTTAGTGAAATTGCCAAGAGATCCATGTCATCCAGAGATAGAAGAGGATTTTACACTGCAAAATGAAGTCAAACTGCTGCCTATACTAATTCCGAAATCTGAAGTGACAGAGGAAAACTAAAGCCCTCCTCAGACTCATTTTTTTTTTTTTACCGCTGCCGTCGTGTCACGTTGGAAGAAATTACTAAATCTGTTGGCGGGATTCGTAGACTCCCATGGCGCCCCCGTCAGCGGCAGAACAGGTGGCGTGCGGAACAATGGCGGGCAATATTCCAGCAAGAACAGAATATGTGGAAAAACATTTAAATTGTCTCTTCTGAGAAACACACACACACACACACACACACACACACACACACACACACACACACCAATAGAAATACGAAAGAGAGAACAAGGTCGGGTGACAACGGTCAAATGACGATGCAACTGTTGCACAAACTGAAGAAAATCTACAGAAATGGGAGGTCCAAGGCAACACACAGTGAGAACAGGAACATCTCTGCTGAGAATTGTGTGCGTGATGTTGCTAATGAAAAATAATTTTGTGAGCATGTCAAAGCTGCTTGAGGGTGGACGAAAGTTGTGAAGAAAAATTTCAGGCTGCCAGGTGACATAATTCATCCTCTACCTGTCTGTCTCTTCTACAGTGTGAGAACGTAAGGTTCATACACTTTTACAAATTTCGTCCATAAATCTGGCACTGAATCATCATTTGTGATTATCTTCATGTATTCGTCAATTCACATTTTACACAATTATATTAATCAATGCACCCATGCACACATCCCAAACATGTTATCCCCAAGTACGTGAGCAATCCATTTCCATGTTTTTGTGGGTGTATCTGGGGGTTCAGGCGGATTTGGCGTGATCTTGATAGGTCTACGGATGTGGCGGTCTCCTCATGGATTTTGAGTTGCCTGGGATTTTTGCTGTCAAGGCAGCCATCTCGTGTTTGAACCTATCCTGTGCCTGGATCATCCAATGTGTGGTTTGAGGTGTACCTGCATTTTGGGGTGCGCTCTTATTTAGAGATCTGCGAAGATTTGGGGGTTCACTCGGGTTTTCGTGATCTGTGCATATTTAGTTTTGTTCTGTTGAGTATGGGGGTACACAGGGGTTTGTGGTGAGAAGCAAATACAGATTGTGTTTGCCAATCTGTAAACAATTTTGGGGTATTTGTGAAGATTTTTTAATGTCGAGTCAGACATTTTCTGAACTGGTTGAAATGATTCCTGTTCTGAAATAATCCATTATGCATTTGGAAGTGTCAGCGTGTTTTAGGTGCGCACTGATTTGGGGATTGCGCAGATTTATGGGGATGTTTTCGGAATTCGGAGATCTCACAGAGTTTTGGTGTCTGCGGATTTGGAGTTGTGACTTGTCTAAATTTTGCATCATTTACACATACTTTCCTAATAGATTTAGGACGTTACCTACAAATTTGCGAAGCACAATAATTTACGAAGCCATCATGTACACCACTCGAAATGATTATTTTTTGGGATTATGAGTTTCCCGGCGGGTTTGATGCACACGTGGATATTCGGTGTGCTCTTTTTCAAGGAAGTGTGCGTATTTGGGATGGACATGGGTTTGAGATGCGAACTTAATTGGAAATTGCCCAGACTTAGGGGTTTCCTCTCCGTTAAAGCACACTGATTGGGGTTTGTGCATCTACACTCCATCCGCCGAACAGGCGGTATCTCTAAGTGGTCACCCATTTTAATTCCACTTCCCATTCCAGTGTAACGATAATAGTGTAACAGTGTAACCTCCAGTGTAACGATAAAGCCACACTTATGTGCGAGGAACAACAGCCTATAATTCGTTTGGTTAGCTTCCAAACTGATGGCATGAACATTGCTTTGTCAAACCTCTCCTTCACCATTTTTCAACCCTTTGTTACTCCCACTTAATATCTCCTTCCCAGCCATAGCCTCCCTATGGTGCTACTCCCCTTATCCCATTTTTTTCTTTCCTCCATAGCCTTCTGTCTCTTTCAGCAATCAGCTTCCTAGCACTTTGCTTCATCCATCCACCTCCAAGTTTCACCTATCGTCTGGAGTTTCTCTTTCCCCTCACACCATCTTTCAAATCTAGTCCTCTGCTTTTTTTTTCCCTCCAGTCCTGCTGAAGGGATTCGGCCCAAGACGTCGACTGCGTTCTTTTCAATAGATGCTGCCTGGCCTGAGAAGTTTCTCCAGCATTTGGACTAATCCCGACCCCCCCTGCCCCCCCCCTGTTTTGTTAGGTATTCAGTTATATGGGGAAGTAATGTCCAGCATTCAGCACTGCATATACTCGTGCCTTTGATCCAGCTAATCGCATTCAGCCGACTCAAGGATTTAAGTTTAAATCCAGTTGAATTCCATGGACAGCGGAGCAAGTTCAAATATGGATTTCTTAGGAATGCATCCCTATGAATGACCGGGACACGCTGTTACATGATCATACTCGTCCGTGTTAAGGCTCCGGAGACAATAACATTATCATCATGGTCAACGATGGTCAAACTCATACTCAGCAGTAGTATGAAAGTATCTCGAAAATGCGTGTGAGTCCCAAAATCTGCGCACTTCCTCATGTAAGGACGCACATTCGATGACCCAGACGAGAAATTATTTCAAACATAAAATGGCTGCCTTGACACTAAAAGCCCCACGCATCCCAAAGGTCGTGTGTACAGCACCAAAACAACCGACACACGCAGATCAACCCAAATCCCAAATTTGCGCGTATCCCCAAATTCTTATGCATATTTGACGCCAACCCCCAAATCTACGAACACCCAAAATCAGTACTCACCCGCATAATTGAGGATTGAATTTTAAATCCGTGCGTATTCTCAATCCAAATTCACATCGTAGCAGTGTGCACCATTTATTCTCAGGCATTGCCCAATATTTGAGCGGCCCAATTCAGTGCGCACCCCAAAACCGCTAACATCCTGACTTGCAGTTTAGAATCCTTTCAAGAATTAGGAAAATGGATGCCTCGACATTAAAACCCGCACACAGCCCAAAATTAACCTGCAACTTCAGATCCGCCAACACGCCCAAATCTTTATCTCACCCCATATCCGTGTTTACATGTACACAATCCCAAACACATGTACACCTCAAATATGTGCACCACCACTGGGAGAACACCCTAAAATTCATGCAAATATCATACCCGCGGAGAAACTTACTTGTACATTAGATTATTCAAGCGAAAGTATCATTTAAAATACTTCATGTCAAATTTCCAATTAAATTCATTATTCACGTGATCTAAATGAAATAACTTTGAGATTCAGCACACCTCCAAACGGCAGAAATGAGAAACCCGTGTGCATCTCGAAATGGAAATACATCCCCACAACTTCAAACCGTGGACACACACACGCTAATTAGATTATCTCACAAGAATAATTTCAGACATACACAAGAAGACAAAATCTGTGTACATGTGTAAATCTGTGTGAATGTGGGGGTTTCAGCGTGTTTGGGCTGCACATGGATTTGGTGATGCGCACCAATTCGACGATGCACGTTGACGACGATGTTCGCTGATTTGCTTTGCCTTTTCAATCATGGGGCACACATAAATTTGGTGAGTTGACGGAACAAAATTTGCGTGCCGATTATTAATGTCGAGACTGCCATTTTCTCAATTGCTTTTATTGATTGTTACTCCGTGAAAATCCAGTCCGTGGGTTTCGTTTTCGCACTGAATTGGCAATTGCGCAATTTTATTTTTTGCCGTGGGTTCTACACGGTCTTGTGGTTCATATGGATCGTGGGCATGTGCATGGATTTAGGAGCGCTCTCTCGGTAAGGGTTGCAAACTGATTTAGGGGAGTGCTCCGATATAAGGGTGCGCACCTTTTTAGGGATAGGAAATTTAGGGTAGTTAGCGAATATGTGAGTCCACACGTTTTTGTGAGTGCATATCGATCTTGTGACGTACTTAGGGACTTTGGGATACGTGGTGGTTATTACTGTTAAGGCAGCCATTTTGTGTTTGCGGTGATTATCCGTCTGGGTCATCTAATATGCCTGTGGGGTGTTCTCGTATTTGAGGATGTGCGCAGATTTGGGAGTGCTGACGTATTTTAGTGATCAGTGACCAGTTCGGAGTGTAGTCTTGAATATGGGGCTGCCCACTGATTTGGGATGACACGCAGATTTGGGTGTGTCGCCGATCTGAAAAAAGGATTTTGGCTTTCTAACCTCGAGACGGTCATTTTCTGAATTGATTGAAATGTTTGCTTGTCTAGGATAAATCATTATGCATCTGGCGTGTCAGCGGGTTTGGGGTGCGCACCGATTTTGGGTTTGCGCAGATTTAGTGCTACTTTGGCATATATGGGTGGCAACTGATTTGCGATGCGAACAGATTTAGTGAAAACAGCGGATTTGTGGGTACATTTGTGGTCATTTACAAAAAGCATACTGCCAATAAAATTATGTTTAACTTTCACCTGCCCCCACCCCACCCCTAGCAGGTTCTCCACTTTCTGCATGGTGGAAGAGGAGTAACAACTTATATTCCGTCTGGTAACCACAATTCTACTTCCCGTAAACATACAATGTTCCCCTCCCCTCTTCTTCTATTCTGCACTCTGGAGTCGTACAACTTGTTGCCTGCTGAACACCTCCTGTTGGGTCTCCTACTCTTTCCGATTCTCCTATGGTTCATTCTTGTATTCTCCTTTCCCATCAGATTCGTTCCTCCCCAGATTTAAGCTGCTTGGGAGTAGGAGAGTGGTGTACACGGAGAGTGGTGAGTGCGTGGAATGGTATGCCGGCTACGGTGGTGGAGGCGGATCCGATAAGAATGTTTTGATAGGTACATGGGAGTTTAGAAAAATAGAGGGCTATGGGTAACCGTAGTAATTTCGAAGGTAATGACATGTTCGGTAAAACTTTTGGGCCGAAGGACCTGTTTTGTGCTGGCTGTTTGCTATGTTTCTGCCTTTTAGCTTTCCTGTCCGCCTGACTTCATCTATCACCTTCTTGCATCTCTCTTGCCCTCCACCAGAATTTATATCCTGCATTTCCGAAGAAGAACCTCGGACAGAAGCGTCAACTGTTTATTTTTTCACTTCTGTGAATATCACCTGCCATGCGTCATTATCCTTGTGTGTATTCCTTTTAATAATTAGTGGTGACATATAGTACCGGCGCGTCCGATTCAAGTGTGTCATTGCAATGTTCTCTTTGGGCCTTTGATGCCTCAATGTTCAAATTTCAATTTCCAATATTTCAATGTTGAAGTTGCTTTTAAATAATAAAAAAAACCTGAAGAAACACAAAGCCTTTTAAAAAAAACTGAAAAGCATGAGCATGTAGGTATTAAAGAAAAAGATGTACTGGAGCTTTCGGGAAACATCAGGTTGGATAAGTTACCGGGACCAGAGGAGATGTATCCCAAGCTACTTTCGGAGACGACTGAGGAGATCGCTGAATCTCTGGCGATGATATTTACATCATCAATGGGGACGGCAGTGATTCCGGAGGATTGGACAGTTATAGATATTATTCCCTTTTTCAAAAGAGGGAGAAGAGATAACCCAGGAAATTACAGACCAGTGAGCCTTACTTCAGTGGTTGGTAAGGTGATGGAGAAATTCTTGAGAGGCAGAATAAGATTAAGAATAGTCAGCCGGGCTTTATCTAGGCAGGTTGTGTGTTAGAAACCTGATTGAATTTTTAGAGGATGTGACTAAACAAATTGATGAAGGCACAGCCCTAGATGTAGTGTAGATGGGTTTCAGCAAGACTTTTGGTAAAGGCAAGGCAAGTCCATGCAAGGCTTATTGAGAACGTAAGGAGGCAGAGGATCCAAGGGGACATCGCTTTGTGGATCCAGAACTGGCTTGCCCACGGAGGGCAAAGTGTGGCTGTGGACTGGTCATATTCTTCGTGTAGTGCCTCAGGGATCTGTTCTGTGACACGTACTCTTAGGAATTTTCACAAGTGATCTGAACGATGACGTGGTGGATCGATTAGTAAGTTTGTTGATGACACAAACGTTGGGGGTATTGTGGATAGTGTAGGGGCTGTTAGAGTTTGCAGCGATACGTTGATTTGGATGCAAACCTAGCTTCAGAAGTAGCAGATGGAGATCAACCGAGATAAGTGTGAGGTGGTTCATTTTGGTAGATGAAACATGGTGGCAGGAAGTATTATTAATGGTAAGTCTCTTGGCGGTGTGAAAGATCAGAGGGATCTTAGGTTCAGAGTCCATCGGACACTCAAAGCTGCTATGCAAGTACACTCTGTGATTAAGAAGGCATACGATGCATTGGCCTTCATCAATCGTGAGATAGAGTTTAGGAGCCGAGAGGTAATATTGTAGCTATATAAGACCCTGGTCAGACCCCACGGAGTACTGTGCTCAGTTTCGGTCGCGTCACTACAGGAAGGATGTGGAAACCATTGGACGTGTGCACAGGAGATTTACAAGGATGTGGCCTGTATTAGTGAGGATGCCTTATGAAAATAGTTTGAGTGAACTCTGTCTTTTCTCCTTGGAGCGACGGAGGATGAGAGGTGAATTGATATAGGGGTATAAGATGGTGAGAGGCATTGATCATGTGGATAGTCAGAAGCTTTTCTTTTCTTTTTCCCAGGGCTGATATGGCCAGTACGAAAAGGCACAGTTTTACGGTGCTTGGAAGCAAGTACGGAGAAGAATTCGGAGGTAAGTTTTTAACGCAGAGAGTGTTGACTGCGTAGAATGGGCTGCAGGCGACGGTGGTGGAGGCGGATACAATAGGGTCTTTTAAGAGACTCCTGGGTGGATACATGGAGCTTTGAAAAATAGAGGGCTGGGTGTAACCCTAGATAATTTCCAAAGTAAGAACTTGTTCGGCACAGCATAGTGGGCCGAAGGGCCTGTGTTGTGCTGTAGTTGTTCTTTGTTTCTATGTTTCTATCTATGTTTTATTAAAGGTTACTGGGAGAAGGCCGGGGAATGGGGTTGAGGAGGGGGAAAATGATCAGCTACGATTGAACGGCGGAGCTGGTTTGTTGGCCTTATTCTGCTTCTACGTCTTATGGTCTTACCGTTACTCGTCCAGCCTGAGGATGGCCTCTGCAGAAAAGGCGGTCATGTAGCAACATTTCGGAAGGGAAGGTTAGAAATTGATTAGTTTAGCCACTCGGAAATTCCGGTTTTTTTTCTGACTGGAGCTCAGGTGTCGCGGCCTGAAACGTCGAATGTTTATCATTTTTTCCACAAGTGATTACCTGTTCAGGTCTTTCAGCATTTTGTGTTGGTTGCAATTCATTAATTTACATGCTTGAATGCATTCACTATCTGCTTAATTCTGGTTGCTATATTAGTTTAAGACTCTTCAATATATTACAGGGCCTTAAAGTGACATTCTCTGTATTTTTAATATTTTTATTGCAAGTTCAATAACTGAGACGATCCCCAGAGTAAAACAGTACAGCCTAATGACAGTATAGCATTGGTCTATGTTGCCAAAGTATAGGGAGCAAAGGACATTATTAATAATAACGATCATGAAACTGGGAGGTGAGCCTGAGAGCGTTTCGTAAAAATATTCACTGACTTCTCCAATCGTCATTTCTTCTTCTTTGAGATTTTGCAATTTCGTGTAATGCTATCCATGCCACATCACAATTGGGATTTTACCTCAATGACATTATGTTTATTTTTTACCCCAGCTGTTGGGAGACACGTCAGCCTTGTTCACAATTGAATGTTCAGCGTACTGGAGTGGGTATAAATGAACGACTCTGGAGAATCCTTAGCTCACAGTCTCTTCAGCGAGATCGCGGGCAGCTGGACAGGCTGACTCTCACACAGGATGCTGGAATCGTTTTACCGTATGAGAAAGATATATTACATGATCGTTGCCGTTATTGCTGTTCCTGGTAAGAACACAGGCGAAGTAACATTTACTGATTTCTGTACTCGGTCTTTGGACTCTTGCAGTTACCGACAGCGTTGTGATGCCTGTTTATCATCGAGTGCGGTGCAGACACTGTGCAAAACTGCTTGTTTGCTCAAAAGTCCCCTTGCAGTTGATCCGTTGCCTCGGCTGAAAATAAACCGTCAGTTAAAGCAGATGCAGAGTTTAGGATCGGAGAGATGGATTCATTTTGTGGATTAATGGCAGACAGTTTTGAATTATCAATGCAAAGCTGTTGTCAAAGTAAAGTTCGATTACCCAGCGCGCTCGAGCCTTTACGGGCTACTTGGTATTATACTCTATCAATAGAGGTACGGCTATAAATTCAAATTTAAATGTCATGGTTGCGTTTCAAGTAATAGTTGTGGGTTTGAAGGCGACGCTGGAAGCGAAACCGCGGTGAGATTCAGGGGGAGCGGTAGACATCACTTTTGAGTTAGAATCCGAACCATTCGGACATTCGGAAGTTGAAGTCAGGGTGTGCGTGCGTTTCAGTGTACCAGTGTTATCCGTGAAGTGAAGAGAGAGTTAAGTGCCAACCGACCAGTGTAGTACAGAGGTCAGACAGGTTAAAATCCGTGCGATACTCTGCTTTCGAACAATAATCATCGAAGCATTTACAATAATGATGGAATAACTTGAAGTAACTCCAGAAGGGGCAGAATTTTTGAAGTACGTACATTCTCCTCCCTTTGGAAATAGGATGGTTTAAACTGGAATGTCGAAAAGTTCCGAAACATTCAGCAGGTGAGGCACAATCTTACAGAGTGGAAGTTCAGAATTTCTGATGGAATACGTTAAGGCGCTCTGAAGGAAAGTCCGCCAATCGCAGAATTTTAAAGAAGCGAAGCACCTGGTCGCCGATAGCAAACAAGGGTTCTGGTGGCGCCGAAGACATAAAAAAAGAGGGTGACATTAAATTGCTTTGAAATTTCTGAATGATCGGGGCGGAGGTTTCGAGACTTCATTCCGTGGGGAGATTCCAGAACATACGTGACGGGAACGCGGCAATCACCATCGCTGAGAACGTTGCCGAGGCATCCAGGCTTTCAGAATCAGGCGGGAACCTGATGGTGGAAGATTTGTTTTGATTTGTGAGTTGCCTTTGGTGAACAGTTCACAACCGATCCCAAACACCGATACTCTTCCAGAACCAACTACCGTGCCCTACGCGTGTCAGGTATCTGGGACTCCCGCTTTACACCTTTTCATAATCCAACATTCAGTTGTCTATAACGTTTGATTGTTCTAAATTTCCAGCATACCACTGGTTGATACCAGCGAAGTGGCGAAACAGTAATTCACTCATTATTTTTGCTGTTCCTCTAGTGAATTTGATGGCGATTGGGATCCTGTCCCGGGAAAAATGCGGTATCTCCACCTGCACCACCCGCTATCTAGTGGCCATGGCAACGGCTGATCTACTAACCATCATCTTTGACGTCATATTGTGGCGGATCAGTTATTATTACTTCCCCGGGACTTTCTTGGATATCACCCCCGTATGCAGCGCGATGTCAGCTCTGGCAGAGGCAGCGACAGACTGTTCTGTTTGGTTCACCGTCAGCTTTACGTTTGATCGGTTTGTTGCCATCTGTTGCCAGAAGCGGAAAACAAACTATTGCACCGGGAAAACTGCGGCTATGGTCCTGACAACAACCGGTGTTCTGCTCTGTTTTAAAAACGTGCCCTACTTCTTTATGTATCAACCCGTGAAAGTGATTGACAATGTATCCTGGGACTGTGTTCCAAAGGCCGGCTACTATACTGATCCCGGGTGGGTGGGATTTGACTCGCTTTCTACGGTTCTAACGCCGTTACTCCCGTTCGTGTTAATACTACTCTTCAACGCTCTGACAGTCAGACACATTTTAGTGACTAGTCGCGTCCGTAAGGGGCTGAGGAGTCAGAGCAAGGCGCAGGGCTACATAGACCCGGAGATGGAGAGCAGGAGGAAGTCTGTGGTCTTACTTCTCACCATCTCCGGAAGCTTCATCATCCTATGGTCAGTGAATGTTTCCGAATTCCTTTACTACACCATTGCAGAACTAGATCAAAATAATTACAACGATTCGGAATACATATTCTATCAATCGGGATATATGTTAATAAGCTTAAGTTGTTGCACAAACACTTTTATTTATGCGGTAACTCAGTCCAAGTTCAGAGAGCAGTTCATCAGCGTTGTGATTTATCCCCTGATATCAATTATGCAACTAGGTAATAAATAAAATATCTATGTTCCCCTCAGCTGAGAGGCGGTGCTCCCCATCTTCATACTATGAACTGGTGGTCATCGGAGTATGTAGAAGTGGGTAGAATAAAACACCAAAAGAGATACAACTGGCGAACAGACCCTTTGGCACCCGCGGTCCCCGAACTACATCTTCTTCCAAATATTAAGCTCACACCTCTTTTTATTTTCTATCACCATATTTCCGCTCTTCTTATGCCACACCTTTCGACAATGAAACTCGCTCCCCACCGTAATTGATCATTGGTCCCGTAACCTACAAAACTGTTGCATCTCGGTGGCGGAGAGAAAACGGAGAACCTATTGGAAAACTGACGTCACAAGAAGAATCCGGAACTGGGAGGGAGGAATTGAAAAGTTGGGAAGTTGAGTGGTGAAAGAGACAGGGGGCTGGTGAAGGGTGCGTCCGGCAGAAGAAAACAAAAGCCATGGAAGAAAGTGGGGGGGGGGTGCACCAGAGAGAGGTTAGCGGCAGGCATTGATGTATAGTGAGAGAGGGAATATGGGATTGGGAGTCTTGAAGGTGCGGGCGGGGGGACCATTACAGTTAGCTCGAGATATCGATGTTCATGACATCAGGTTAGATGCTACCCAGGCGGAATATAAGGTGATGTTCCATCAACTGGAGTGTGGGCCCATCCGAACTGTAGAGCTGTAGAACTGGATTGACCATTCGGAACGGGAAAGGGAAGTGGGAATAAAATGGATGGGCACGGCAAAATTCCGCCTCTTCCACGGAAACGGCGGAACAGCGAAACTGCCTCCAAATCTACGTTGGGACTAATCGATATAGACGAAGCCACACCGGGGGCACCGGACAGAGTATACGACTGCAACAGCCTCACAGGTGATGTTCCGCTTTGTGGTTGTTTGTGGCTCTGGATGGTAGTGATGGAGGAGGTTCAAGGACAGGTGTAGCACTGGTTAGACTTAGCAGGGTAAGTGACAGGAAAGGATCAGAGGGTTGGATGGAACGAAAGAATAATAGAGTCTCGTAAGGAGAACTCCCTGTGGAAAGCAGAACATGTGTGGTGCGGGTTGTATGGGTGGTGGGGCGGGACAGATGTGCTCGGGTATGTGATCCCGTCGAAGTACCGGAGGTTTCGGAGAATTATGAACTGCATACGGAGGCTGGTAGTTGTTAGTTGAGGCCAAGAGAAAAGCTATTTCTGGTAGGGAGCGGAAGGATGGGTTAAGATCAGATATGCGAGAAATGGAAGATTGTCAGTTTAGAGAAACATTGATGGTGGAGCTCGGGAGGATTTGTTCTTTGAACAATGAGGAAATCTTCGTTCTAGAATCAAACGCCTCATCCTGTGAGAAGATTCGATGGAGATGGAGGATCATATATGGTGATTGAACTGATTTCCTTCATACTGGTGCGAAACGTGACGGGAGCCCGGTTTGCCATGTGAGGGAGAGCATCAGACTGATGCATATACAAAAACTGAAGGAACTCAACAGGTCAAAAGTGAATGACCATTTGACTTTTTGGGCCGTGCCTTGTCAACAGTACCGGAAAGATACCAGAATAAGAGCGTTGGGCCGGTGGGTGGTGGGGGGTGGGGAACTAGAAGCTGATAGGAGTCACCAGGTGGTTGGTGAAGGTGGACGAAATAAGAGACTGGGAATTGATAAGTTGAAAAGACAATGTTCAGAAAAAGGAGAAGTCTGATACAAGAGAGAAGAGTCCATCATAGGAAAACCGGTAGGGGGAAAGGTATCAGAGGAAAGTAACTGGCGAGAGAGAAGAGTTAAAGACCAGAGTGGATCTGACGAAGAAGGAGAGGAGAGGGAGAAATACAGTGACTTGCAGAAATCCATATCCATGATAAAGGCTTGGATTTTTCGCAGATGCTCTATGATGTGTTGTTCCTGCAAACTGAAAGTGGACTCATCACGAGAACACAGGACGTCATGAACAGACATGTCGTAGTGTGAATGAAGGATAGGAATTGAAATTGTTGGCCACTTGGAAATACCGCCGTTATATAGGCGCTCGACGAGACGTTACTTAATTTGAAAGGTCTCCGATAGAAACTTTGAATGATTATTTCCTTGGGACCGTAAGTTCTGCAAGCATTTTAGACCATGCGAACATAGTAGTATTAGATACAGGAGCCGAATTAGCCCATTTGCGTGTCGAGTCCTCTCCGACATTTCAGCATGTCTGAAACGATTTTCCACTCTGTCCCAAGATCCTGCTGTCTTCCCGTATCCCTTCAAGACCTGACTAATCAAGAAGCTATTACTCTTTCGTAATTATGAACGACGAGTTTTCTTCCACAGCAAGAAACTGAGACCTTGGTAAAAGTTGTCTGAGAGATCACATCTCAAGGGCTGCCCAAACTTTGCTGGTGCTCCTTTCCTCTTTTTTAACTGTAAAATTGTACGAAACAAAACTTATAAACTTAAAGTTCTTACAATGTCGAAAAGAATGTTTTGTAGCGGTGTGCTACACGCAGCGCTGAAATAACGACACCCAGTCGGTGAACTACAGTTGCAAAAAGAGATTTATTCAAACATCGCTGGCTTGTTTTAAAGCCGGGCGAGAGTGCTGTAGGGGGCGCGTATTCACAGTCCCGTTCCGAGCGTGGGTATTTTCCCTTGCTGGTGAAGCAGGCTTGGCGCCCTTTTTGGTACTGGCCTATATGCCATCGCGCCCCGCTTTGTGAGCCGGTTCGAGTGCGCTAGGAAGTGGGACACCACATAACCCCCCCCCCCTCAGAACCGGCGATACACCAGCCAATGTCCTCAGGCTGGGTCGGTCTCTGTTTGGGAGGTCTGCCTCCGCGCCGCGGTGCCGGAATCTCGACTGGCTGAGCCATGTCCACATGGGCCGGTTTGCGTCGGTCCAAGGTGAAAACCTCCTCCTTCCCCCCAATGTCCAGTACGAATGTGGACCTGTTGTTTCTGATCACCGTTAACGGACCCTCATAGGGTCGCTGTAGCAGTCGGACAAAAACGAACTTACAGTTCTGCAAGTCTTTGGGTCCGCAGATCGGTCTCTGTTCATCCTATGGTGGGTATGGGGGCCAGGTTACCAAGACTCTCACGTCGAATGCCCAGGACTCCTGTTATTTCTTCCTTTTGCCCCCTTTGTGCTGGTATGAAATGCCCTGGGACGTCCAGGGGTGGGCCGCACAGCACTCAGCCGATGAGGAGTGGAGATCCTCTTTGGGCGCCGTGCGGATTCCGAGTAGGCCAGAGGGAAGCTCGTCCATCCAGTTAGGCCCTTTGAGGCGGGGCATGAGATCCGACTACAGGTGACGGTGGAAACGCTCCACTAGTTCGTTCGACTGTGGGTGGTAGGCAGTTCTGTGGTGCAGTTGTGTCCCCAAAAGGCTGGCCATAGCTGACCACGGGCTGGAGTTGAACTGGGCGCCTCTGTCGGAGGTAATGTGGGCCGCTACACCAAAGTGAGATACCCGGGTGGCAATCAGTGCCCGGCTGCAAGATTCGGAGCAGGTGTCGGTGAGCGGGACCGCCTCTGGCCATCTTGTAAACCAGTCAACGATAGTCAGGAGGTGCTGCGCTCCACGCGACATTGGCAATGGGCCACGATATCCACATGAATGTGATCGAAACGCCGGCGGGTGTGGTGGAACTGCTGCGGCCGGGCTTTGGTGTGCCGCTGCACATTTGCTTTTTGGCAGAGCATGCATGTTTTGGCCCATTCACTGACCTGCCTGTGGAATCCTTGCGAAACAACCCAGTTGGTTACCATCCGGGCGATTGACCTGATGGAGGGGTGCACTAAGTTGTGAATAGAGTCGAAAACTCGCCGCCGCCAGAGAACTCGAACTGGCATTTGTCCGGGTTGATTGTTACGCTGTATTCACTGCGTCGGGCGTAGAGTTGACGGAGGTGGGACAGATGCTCCTGACGACTGCTGCTGGCTATGAGGTTGTCGTACAAATAGATGAAACCGAAATCAAGGTCGCGTCCCACCGCGTCCATTAACCGCTGAAACGTCTGTGCGGCATTCTTCAGGCCGAACGGCATGCGGTGGAACTCGAAAATGCCGAACGGGGTGATTAGTGCCGTTTTGGGGACGTCGTCCGGATGCATCAGGATGAAGGTATTTGACTGAGAGAAAAAAAAGAGAGAAAAAAGGGGGAGGGGGATAATTAAGTCGATAGATATATAGTCAGTTAGATAGATAAATTCATTAGGGATGGAGTAAGAAGGGGAGGAGGGGGATTAACGGTATTTAATGAAATCAATGTTCATGCAATCAGGTTGGAATGAGGTTGAGAGAAGTAATAAATAAAACATGATAGAATGTAGGAGAAGGCTCAACCGGCAGAGTGGACTACTCCTGCTCCTGTGTATAATGGTCTAATCACACTGGATCTGAAGGGGGAAAAAGCCGGAATATGAAGCCGAAGGAAATAAAGGCAGGCTAGAATGAAATGTATAAAGGCATGTAGGTGGGGGAGGGGCGGGTTAAAAGCTTCTGTCTCCATTATTTCCCACAAGAGCACCGACGTGTTTATAAAGCACAGACTGTTGTGTTTATTGAACTGATGTGTCTTTTTGAACGTCCAAAATGCGGCTTTAATGGCTCTAACATTTCGGCATTGCATTCAGTTTGCGTTCCAATCTACCGACCGCTTCAATCCTGGTGGAGGCTCTCAAGGAATTCACAGAGACGAGGCCAGTATACCAAGTTAAGAGTTTGTGCCGATCCAATGGGAACTGATTCACATCCTTCTCCATCTGGAGATCAGTCTTCATTTAATTCCCTGCTGCGTCCACTCTCACATTCACGAATCTTTAAAATGCATCTTTTCAGTATTAGGATTCCGTGCACAGCTTGTGGAATTTTTGTGCAGACCACGTGTTTAAATATGAACATCAGTGCTGTGTCCGAGCTGGGAATGGAAAAGTAACGACAGTGTTAGTTAGTGGGGGCAGTTCTGAAAGAGCAATACAGTGATCTGTGTGGATATTCACGGACCTGATAAAAACATTTCTCACATGATTGCCAACATTGAGGGAGTGACCCTGTCTGTTTTGGTCAATGGCTGATCTGAATACGCAGTGACAACACCAGAGTGGTCAGTGATGCGCACAAGCAGTCGTGGTCGTTCTGTTTGATGTATGTTGAACTGCTGGGTCACTTTGAAGGAGGAAGTCCTGCCAACGATCGCACTCACTTTCGAGAAGTGCAATAAAATTCATTGTTAATCTTCACGCACGGTGGTGAAAGTTTTATCCCATTCATGAAACGTCTGAATTTACAGCATATTGTTTGCACGAAGTCGCGGTGACCTGTCAATATGAACAATTGGGGATGAAGGGAACTCCCTGGCTGACGTCATTAATATTAATGCGAAGGTTTTACTTTAATTATCAGCATAACGTGGACAAGCAGACTCTGTTGGAAAGTGCTGGTGCTGCAGGGGGGGGGGGATCTACGTACATTCTCAATGTGGAGAACAGGTCATGGAATAGGACTCAAAATTCATACTTCCCCTCGATATCCGTTAGGAAAGCGGTCTCTGCATTTGCAGTTTCCATTAGAGGGAATGGGAAATTCTGCATTCTGATGTCCTTAAGTAAGAACAAATTCCCAGGGCTGAGAGATATCTTATCCAACGGCGTTGTGTGGTAGGCGAGCTTAAAAATTCTAAAGACATGGAGAAGTACAAGAGGAAACAGGCCCTTCATGTCATACTGAACTATTCTGCCGACTCTCATCGACTTGCACTATGAAAATAGCCCTGCACTCCACTCCCGTCCGAGTACTTTTCCAAACTTCTGTTAAATGTTGGAATCGATCCTGCAGTCATCACTTCCACTGACAGTCTGTTCCACTCTCACCACACTCTGAGTGGAACACCCCTTCATCTTCCCTTTAAACATTTAAACTTGCACACTTAACCTCTGATCAAACACAGCCAGCCTCAGTGCTTGAACTTACCCTATCCATACCCTCAAAATGTTTTAGATCCATACCAAATCTTCCGACATTTTCCTGCGATGTAGTGAATAAAGTAATAAACTATTCAAGCTGGCCTTATAACTCTGTCCTCAAAACCCGGGAACATTCTCCTAAAATCTCTATGAAACAATTCCAACTTACTGATAGCTTTCCTGCAGAAAGGTGATCAGGGATGCACACAATACTCATAATCGGACTCACAACCGTCTTATTCAAATCCAATATCACATCTCATCTCCGATACTCAATACCTTTGCATATGAAGGTCAATGTACCAAAAGCAATCTTTGCGATCCTGTCGACCTGTGATGTAGATTTCAAGAGATTATGAATCTCTATTCCCGGATCCGCTTGATCCACCGCACTCATCGGTGCCCCAGCATTCAACGTGTATGCCCTTCCAAAATGCAACAGCTCGCAGTTACCTGCATGAAATGCATTCTACCAATTTACAGCCCATTTTACCGGCTGTTCCAATGACTCTGAATGAGTTTCAGAGATTTGGGGAAGTCTGGTAAGTTTGGAACAGACGACAATGTAATTAGGTCTGTGCTAAGTCTAAAGAAACAAGCTGTTCTAGAATATTAAGTCTATAGATCCCTACAGCTAAGGCACTAAAGAGTTGCCTCCTTTGCTATCAAGATGAAGCCACACTCAGTCCGGTGCAACAATTCCTTATATTCCGTCTGTGTAACCTCCAAACTGATGGCAAGAACATTGATTTTTCCAGCTTCCAGTAATGCCCCTCCTCCCGTTCTTACCCCCTCCGCTTCTAACCCCGTTCTTTATATATCTCTCTATCTACCTAGCTAGCTAACTATCTATATATATTTCCGCCATTTTTCCCTCTCCCTTCTCTCTCTGCCACTCTCACAATCACTCCTTGCATGTTCTCCATATTCCTCTCGTTCTCCCTACCCCTAATATCTTTCTCCCTAGGCTCTCTAACACTTTTGGCAATCAACTTTACATCTCTTAGCTTCATCCCTTCCCCTCGTGTTTTCTCCTATCATTTCAGACCTCCCCCTCCCCCTCCCCCTCCCATTTTGAAATCTCAAACTATCTCTTCTTTCAGTTAGTCCTGACGAAGGTTCTCTGCCCGAAACGTCGACTGTACTTCTTCCTATAGATGCTGCCTTGTCTGCTGTGTTCCATCAGCATTTTGTGTGTGTTACCAAAAACTGTGAGCTGTGTTTTCCGCGCGTTTCGTTTCCCAGACCGGAGTGAGATGAGAACGGCTTCCTGGATGCAACAGGCTCCTCAGCCACAGAACGATGAATCACAAACCCAACATTTCCATCTAAACAGGAAAGTATGCTTTCTTCAATTACACGAGACACAGTTCGCAATAACAGAGACATGATATTGCTTTCCATTTTTCCACTCAATCCACTCTGTGATAATTGGAGTTTCATGGAACAAAACTCCAGACACATTTCCACTCAACCACGGTACATATGAAAGGAGTAATCCTACACCAGCACGAAACAGCTAAACTCTATAGGATTGTGTCCGCTGTAGCGAAACACCCTGAGGCTGAGCGGTTCGCGAATAAAGGCAGACGATAACCAGTTTGTAATATATCCCACTCGTTAACAGTCAGGCACCGTAAAAGATTATAAAGTGTTGCGAACACAGAGAATATTGGATCTCTTTGTTCCTCACCGGATGGGTTGCTACAGATCTGAAACCAATTGTGTAAAGCGTCCGGCGGAGGCAGACAGTCTCACAAATCGGAAGGATCTGGGTGAACATTTGGATAGAAGGGGAATAAACGTTTCGCCATTCAGGGTGAATACCTTACCCGGAAATGACGTGCTGCTGTTTCGTACTCTATGAACTGGCAAATCAGTGATATCCAAGTTTCCTTCTGGTCCGGGCAAGGCAACTCTATGTGAGCGGCCTGATTTGTCCACGGACTGTGACTCCCCCGTGGTGGATGGACTGATTCAGATTTGTTTTCTAGGTGGATGGAATTGCAATCAGTTTAATGTTGCCTCATGTACTGAGATGCTGTGAAAATCCAGTCCTGTGTACAGCTCAAAACATTATATAGAGCCGAGGATACAATAAACAGAGCAAGGTCACACAGTAACAATGCTGAATAAAGTGAAACAATTACAGTTACCCTGAACAAGGCGACAAAAAGGAGGAGAATCACATCGGGGTAAACTAGGAGGTGAAAAGTCTATATTATCGTACACGGGATCATTTCAATAATATTTTATCGGAGGGATAGAAGACCTGCCCCAGCCTGTAGTTATGTGTTTGCTGTACTCTGTAGCTTTACTGGTGCTTTCCTAGTGTTTTCCAGAAGACAATTCCTTGGTCTGCTCTCCTTCCTCTCTGCTCAGTGAGACACATTCAGTGATACAGTTTCGGTCTAATCCGGACTCAGTAAATGAGACAACCTGGAAAGTACCGGCCCTCTTGAACCATCCGCGCTGAATAAAACCTGATAACGTTCGTGCTTTAAAACATACTGAAGTTCAGCACCACACAGTGCCGGAAACTGAAACAACTTTACTTGGGATAGACAGATAAAGCTGGAAGCTCTGTACCAACACCTGTTCCTTTACCCATCTCCAGGCCTTGCAATAGCCTTGTCAGGCGACAGTGCAAATCCCGCCACGTGTCTGTCCTCGGCGGCCCCTTCGCCCGTTAATGCTAAAAATGAACCGACAGCAACTGCACCCCACGTTGCGAATTTCCACTCGCATTTACAGAACACTAACTTCGTATTTTTCAAACTCCCCTTAACATGGTGATTGCAAGATGCAATTCTGAATATATCTGAGCGATATCCGGAACAAGCGCTAATTTCCAGTATGACATGCGAACTTGGTGAACGGGACCTTTCGCAGTCACCGTTATACGAGAGAGGTTTCGGGAACACAGGAGTGGTTTCACGCTGGATCGGAGCAATGCGGCTGGAACAGGCGAACAGTGGGACTTTGACTGCAGAACTGTGGGTCACAACGATGTCGCTGATCTACACTAACATACGCATATCTATTCAATGGGGAACAGAGGGGGATAGAAACTGGCGACTGCAGGGGAAAAAAAAGATTAAAATGATCATCACTGAGCCAGAGTGTGGAATCATGTGCGATGGGAAAACTGGCGAAAAATGAGACGAACAAGAAGATCGCCGGGCTCCATTGGTGCAGAGTTTGCCTGCAATAACTGATGAATTACTTGGGCCAGGCAGGGAAACAACGGTATTTCATGACATTTTCGCAGCAAAGAGAGCCAGTTGATATCTTATCGCATCCTTCAATTGCTCCCTGAACTTGGTCTGGGTGACGGCGTAAAGTGCCGTGTTTGTGCAGCAGCTCAGAAGCTGCAGCAACAAGCCCAGTTCTCCCAGAGAATCAGGAGGAAAACCTACCGCAGAGGTCGCGGACAGTCGGTTCCAAGCAGAATACAGAGTGAACGGTGACCACAGCAGGACGAAATTGCCAGAGATGATCAGCAGTAAAAACGAGGGATTTCCTGCGGCTCTCCATCTCCGGGTCCCTGGCACCCTGTCCCTTATCAGCACACCGGAGTCTCCTGCGCCCTCTGCTGGTGACTAAAACATGTCTGGCGGTTAATGCATTGGTCAGCATTGGGATTACAGGGGTGAGAAGGTAATGAAATAAGTCAATTGACATTGCGACAAATAAAGGAACATAATACACGGTATCCATACAAATAAATGGAGCGATCAGCGTTGCATAATACCGCGAGAGCCGAAAATACCAGTAAATGTTCCTTAAACAGCTGATCGCAGACACTGTCCCCAAAATTACAGCCGCAGTTTTCCCGGTGCAATATTTCGTTTTCAGCTTCTGGCAACAAATGGCCACAAACCGGTCAAAGGTGAAAGTGACGGTGAACCACACCGAACAATCTGTGGCGACGTATAGCAGGACGGCGTGGATTTTACACAGTGGTGTACCCGCAGCCCAGATGAGAAGTTCAATTGGCACGTAAATATTCGGAATCTTGCTCAATATCAGGTCCAGGACAACCACCATAAGATCCGCCGCTGCCATGGCAACCAGGTAGCGAGTGACAACTCTTGAGAGACCGCACTTCCCTCTGGACAGGATTAAAATCGTCACCAGGTTCACTGCGAGAAGCACAAAAAATAATCCGTTGAGTCACATCCGGGAGCGTACGCTATAATCGTATAATTAATCGGATTTGTTCTTTGTGCTCCTCAGTGAGGAGTAAATAATTGCTCCTCGGGAATTCTATCAAGAAAATCAATTATCAGAATCAACGGCAGAATTTGCGGGCTGATATAACTCTGGAAACAGCAGAGAAAACACAGATAACGATCAAACGATCAATGACATTTAGTAGCTTTGTATATTTTGAGGGGAAAGACGCAAATAGAATTTCAAATACGAACTCTACATAAACTTAAATTTCATTCGATAAGTTTCCCCAACAATGACTGTTGAGATCAAGGGCAGGCTCCCTTCCCTGATCCCTGCAAAAGTCTTAGGCAAACATATATAAAGTTAGGTAGCCCTAGCATTTTGCACAATACCGTATTGTCATATACAACGGAAAAACAGGTTGCAAATCTGGCCGAAGAAAACGATGTTGAAAATTTTATCAATTACAGAGTGTCTATTCCCGCTCCCTCCCCTCTCCCTCCCACTTTTCCCTGACCCCTTCCCATTCTTAGTCGATAACCTAGACCCATATGAGAATCAGGGTTAACATCACAATCTTAAGTCAAGATATCAGCTCCTTTTTTTGCGGCAGCAGTGAATGGAAATGCATATAATTACTACGGTACTGTGGAGGGACGGGGGGCATCTTCGCTGTATATAAAATACTGTCACTGATCATCCTGTCGGCAGCAGCTCCGGTCAATTCGCTCAATGTGCGAGTAATTTGGAGCAGCGCAGACTGTCCGAGTTTCACACAACCCATTAACCGCTTTCAAGCTGCTGACCCGAAGCTCAGAGAAGCTGGTCGACTCTCTGACACGTTCAGCGGGAGATCAGATTTTGCTACAGCAGAGGTTATGTTCAGAAGCCGGAAGTTAACTGGGCAAATGATATTCCTTTGCAATCATTCCGCCACGGTTCTTCATCCCCTTCAGATACTCCTGCTCTTGTTTAAAGAGATTTTCCTCTATTCATTTGCATTTTATTTCATTCGTGGTAAAAATTTACTTCCCCGTAATAATGACCCTCTTTTTTCCCCAAAGCAATGCATCACTGTCTGAATTTCATGCCCTGTTCGTAATCTTTCAGTGTGCAGGTTTTTCTTTAGTTCTGACGCTTCAAAAGACCGACCGAGTTGACAGTCAAATGGAAACGCCGGCGGTAATAAAATAACCACAGGCAAGGGCAGAGGTGAAACATTTCAGAGATTTGCTCACAAATTCCGATAATACAGAGATGAAGCTGCAGCGGGATGAGAGCCAATGGTGAACCTCGAGGAAAGGAGCACGGATTCCCTGGACAGCCAGAGAGTTTTAGAATAGACAGTCGGTTCTGGGAGAAGTGTGAAGGCGGAATGTTCTGTTTGATGACGAGGCAGGCACGTACGAAGCTTGGCAGTGCTTGGTGTGCAGTGACGTCGGAGCGTATTTGATCGTCAGACCGGTTGTCTGCCAGAATAATCCGCACTTGGAAGTCAGATTAAATTCCGTTGCAAATACAAGGAGTTGCAGCAGCTTGATTGAAAGCCGATATTTTCCATGGGGCGACTTAATGAAGCAACGCTCCCAGAGGCAAAATATCTGAACCTCAGTCACGAACTGATGTGAGCAACGATTGGACGGAGTTTACGGATTGGATCAATGGCCATTCCACCCGCGCAATTACAAGGACCACAGTGAAGCACCGTTGCTGAATTTGAATCTTTGGAGAATTTTTACTTGGAGTATGAGACAGTAGGAATAATTACAACATTAGAAAGCAGTTAAATACTGTTGTATATTTGAGATTTGAAGAGACGCTCACCGGGAACAGCAATGATAGCGAGAGCAGGGTAGTAAACCACTTGAATGACTTTTAATGCGTGCGTGATTCGAAGATCCAAAGTCATCCACTCATACTTCGCAAATATAAACTGAGCAGCCCAGAAGACATTCTTCGGAATTTCTGCCACATTCCACGCTGCTGTTCCCGGACTCTGACCCATTCCGGAACCAGCAAACCTTCCTTCCGCAGAATGTGCTCTCTCTCTCCCGCTTTGTGGTCTGGCAAATCGCTGTGAGTACCGGAGCGGCTGTTCAGTGAGAACTCCGTGAGTCAGATGCTTATTAATAGGAGAGAGAAACTCCCTTGTGACGCAAAAATCCTCCACGGAAATAACGATATTGGCATTTAATGCAATGACAGAATCCGTTAATTATTTGTGCATAGTACCTGAGCAGCAGGTGTGAGGTTTTGTCAAATAATTTCCAGCATTTAGGTTTTATTTGTTCATAATATGTGTCGAAACGATTCAGTAGATTTAGCGAAAAATGAAGCTGGATAAGAATCAAAGACAAAAATAAAATAAAATATGCAGATTATCGTTTAAAGGAAATATTAAAATTTGTTTCAAAAGCCTAATTTTGAATATTGTGAATGTACAGTAGAGTGTCATGAGTATTTGGATTAGATTGAGTGGGGAGGGAGAGAGGGAGGAGAGAGAGAGGGAGGAGAGAGAGAGAGAGAGAGAGAGAGAGAGAGAGAGAGAGAGAGAGAGAGAGAGAGAGAGAGAGAGAGAAGCGCATTATTATTCTTTGCACTCGGTCTTTAAATTGCTTTTCACATGTTTAATGGCCAGTTTCATATACTCATAATAAAGTAGTTTTGTAGATGAAACGTGTGCGGGACAGTTTTTTTCTTAAAATACAAATGCCGTTGTATTGGGGAACTTCCACTCTTTTGACCTCAGAAATCTGTGACACAAGTCTGTGTAGGAACAAGCTTCACAAATTGAGCTCTGTCCTGGCTTCAGTGAAGAATAACGTCATCCGTGCCTTGACATACCCCTTGCTCTCTCCAGAGCTTTGCAGTACCGATTGCAAACCGCTATTTTCAGAATCAAAACCAGGTTTATTATCAGCAGGATGCGTAGTGAAATTTGTTAACTGTGCAGCAGCAGTTCAATGCAATACATAATATAGAAGAAAATAAAAGTAAGTTAATGAAGTTATATGTATATTCAATCGATTAACAAATCGTGCCAAACTTAAATAATATATGTTAAAAAGGTGAGGTAGTGTTCACGGGTTCAAAATCCATCTAGGAATCGGATGGCAGAGGGGTGGGTGTTGTTCCTGAATCGCTAACTGTGTGCCTTCTGGTTTCTGTACCTCTTAGCTGATGGTAACAATGAACAAAGTGCATGCACTGGATGCCGGGGGTCCTTAATAATGGACGCTGCCTTTCTGAGACACCGCTCCCTTGAAGATAACCTTGTTACTCTGCAGGCTGACGCCCAAGATGGATGCAGCTTCTTTCAGTTCTGTGCAGTGATGCAGCCTTGTCAGAACGCTCTCCACAATGAATCTAGAAAGGTTTTTAAAGTGTTTTTGTTGACAAATCAAATCTATTCAAATTCCTAATGAAGTACAGCCTCTACCTTGCCTTCTTCATAGCTGCATCGATGTGTTTGGACCAGATTAGGTCTTCAGGTATCTTGACACCCAGGAACTTGCTCACTTTCCCCACTTCTGGTTCCTCTATGACGATTGGTATGTGTTCCTTCGTCTTTCCCTTCATGAAGAACGCCATCAGCCCTTTCGTCTTGCAGACGTTATGCAAGGTTGTTGTTGTGACACCAGTCCACTGGCTGGAATAGCTCGCTCCTATACGCGTTCTCCTCTCCATCTTGGAGTTTCCCAGCAACGGTTCTGCCATCAGCAAATTTATACATGGTATGTAAGCTATCCCTGGTCACATAGTCATGTGTATAGAGAGAGCAGAGCAGTGGACTAAGCACAAACTCCTAAGGTGCACCAGTATTGATCGCCAACGAGGAGGAGATGTTATCACCATTCCACAGAGACTGTGGTCTTCATGTTAGGACGTTGAGGATCCAATTGCAGAGGCAGGTACAGATGCACAGGCACTGCAACTTCTCAATCAAAATTGTGGGAATTATGCTATTAAATGTTGAGCTACAGTCGATTAACAGCAACTGGTATTGTCCAGGTGGTTTAAGGACATGTAAAGCACCATTGAGATTGCATCTGCCTTTGACCTGTTTTGGTGATAGGTAAACTGTAGTGGATTCAGGTCCTTGCTGAGACAGGAGTTCAGACTAGTCATGACAAACCTCTCAACGCATTTCATCACTGTAGATGTTGGAAATGTCTTTAATTATGACAGCTCTTCATCCTATCCTCAATTTGTTCTTTGATATGTGTGCTAATGAGGGACTGTTAGTTGGAGGTGTTTCCTCCGCTTTTGTCCGGTGGTCCCAGATTAGGATGAGGGTAACTCTGTTTCGTTTAGGGAAGCAATGGCTGGGGGTTCTGTTGAGATATTTGTTAACTGTTCATGTTATTTTTTTGTTGTTTTTTTGCTGGCTGCCAGGCTGAATGTTAAGTTTGCATTTCATTATAATGCAAAAGGTACCACAAATGAATAATACTCTCGACTCCATATCCCCGCTCTCTTGGAATGTGCGCGGTTTAGGTCAACCAATAAAGCGAGGAAACCTTTTCACACATTTGAGGTCACTGAAATCGGACATTATATTCTTCGAAGAAACTCACGTTAAAGCCAATCAGCATAGGAAACTCAGGGCTAATTGGATTTCACAGGTCTCCCAGGCACTTTTCACTTCCAAAGGCGTCGCCATTCTCTTCCGTTAGACTGTGCCTTTTCGTTTTTCACTCATCCACAAGAGATCCAATGGCAGATTTATAATTTTAACTGGACATATTAATTCACTTCCCATTACTGGTAAACGATTACAGTCCGAACTCGGATGATCCAGATATTTTTTTTTCCGTAAGCTGTTTGACTTGATCCCAGACAGTGATTCAAGCCATATATAGATTGAATCTAATTGCTACCTGAACACGTATTTAGATAGTCTTTCCTCTGTCCCCCTACCCACCCAATATTCTTGTTATGCAAACCCTTAACAATTTGATGAAGTCCAAGTAGGTGGTGGATATTTGGAGACTACAACACCTTTCTGACCGTGATTATTCTTTTTATTCTCAAGTACACAAATCACATACAGGGATCGATCATTTTTATTTGACTCTAGATTAATCTCTAATATTGACCACACCAAATATCACAGCATATTAATATCTGACCATAGTCCTGTCAATCTCAATCGTCCGTCCCTAAGCGAGCATATAACTGCCGCTTTGATCCATTTTTGCTCAAGGATCAGGCATTTAGAGAATATATTTCGATGCCCATCTTGCAGTACCTTGAGACTAACGGCAACGGCGAGCTGAATGACTCCGCAATCTGGGAAACACTTCAAGTGTACATCAGAGGCCAAATTAATTCTTATGAAGCAACACTGAAAAGGGCTAAGCAAGGTAGATTTGAAGTGATTGAGAAATAATTATTAGCTGTTGAACAGGCTTAATCTGCTCCAATCAGAGTATAATAACATTCTCAAATTAAAATATGAATACAACTCCATTGTATGGGAAGAAATTGCCAACATACTGCTTAAACTTAAACAGCGACATTTTGAGTTGGGTGAAAAATTACAGAAGCTATTGGCAAGGCAGTGAAAAGGAGAACAAGCAAAACGAGCCTTTTACAAAATAAAATCCAAATCTGGCTTGTTGCTTACGGACTGAAAGGATGTTAGCAAACGATTTAGTGAGTTCTATTCAGAAACTTACACCTCCAAATGAACAGCTACACAGGAAGATTTTGATAAGTTCTTTGATCTTCTTTACTTCCCACAATTAGTTGCGGCTTTCAGGGAGAATTTGGATTTGGATTTTTCGCTATCTGAGTTATAGGATGCCGTCGAAGCATTTCCCGCCGGTAAGGCAGATGGACCGGTCGGGTTCGGGCCAGAGTTCTACAAAGCGTTCCGAGATGTCCGCACACCGATTTTGCTGAGTATGGTTCGGGATACCTTTAAAAACTGAGAGAGGCTCCCACCCTCTCTCAGTGAAGCAAATATCTGTGTTTTATTAAAAAAAATTAAACGGATCCTGGAGGTTATAGGCCCATTGCACAACTAAATTATGACGAAAGTAATTACAAAAGTGTTAGTGAGCTCGGTAAGTATATAGCAAATGTCAATCACCCGGAACAAACGAGATATATCCCGGGGTGGTACTCCTTTTGTAATGTCCGCCAAATTCTCAATATTTTGTACGTCGATTATGGGAAAGTTGATAGAGCTGCTATACTGTCCCTAGATGCCACAAGGCATTGGATATAATAGAGTGGACGTATCTAATTGCAACACTCTTGAAGTTTGGATTCGGCGACGCTTATGTAGAACGGGTTAAAATATTATACACTAATCCAAAATCTTCCATTCTCACCAATGGGTATAAATCCAATCCGATCTCTCTGCAATGTCGTGTTCGCCAAGGGGACCCATTGTCTTCCCACCCCCACCCCCCCGCCCGCCGCTGTTCAACATAGCGCTGGAGCCACAGGCGATTGGCATTAGGGGCCACTCGCACATTAAAGATATAAAGTTGGGAAATATTGAGACCCGTGTGACCCTGACGCGGACAACCTCCTTATTTGTCTAGCCGATCCCTTCCTACTAGAATATATAAATCCTTTGGGGAGCGAATTTATGCCCTTAGTGGATCAGTTTGCAGAAGACTTCTGAAAAAAAAACCTTTTTGGAGTAGAGAAGTACTGTTTCACCTATTTGGGGATTAAACTGACTAAGAACACAAAGCATCTTTTCAAATTTAACTTTACAGAATCCTTAGAAAAAGTCAGAACAAATATCGAGTCCTGGAGGACACTGCCCGTATCCATGATTGGACGGGTAAATGCGTTCAAAATGGTGAGCCTACCAAGGTTTCTATATATTTTTCAAAACCTGTCTATATACTTAAATGCATTTTATTTACGAAACTTGACTGTCATATTGCCCTTTTTTTGTGGGGCTATAAATCACATAGGATATCTAAGGTTCACCTTCACAACCCTCTTAAGAAGGGCGGTTTTGGTCTGCCAATTTTCAAACATTACTATTGGGCAGCGAACTCCAGGGTTCTTTCATATTGGAAATGTGGAGGTGCTGAGATCGAAGAAAAACTTCCATGGCTACAGCTGGAAGCCTATGTCGTTAAATATTCTTCACTTCCTGCTATTCTGTTTTCAACCTATGCCTCAACAGTTAAGCTAATCGAACAAAACTTTAGCTTAAAGAATTATTTATGACTATTAAATCAAATAAAAGTGGCTCACCAAATTCCAAGTGTTTCCATGCATGCTCCCAATTGTCACTATCACTCATTTAAGCCTGGACAATTATTTGGGGTGTTTGCAGTCTGGAGAGAGAGGGGTAGCAAAACTTTCGTCGATCTGTACATCGATAGCCAATTTGCATCATTCATACAATTAAGCACTAATTTCAATCTTTAAAATTCACATTTTCCCGCTAAATCCGTAGTTAGACACTACGGTAAGAACAAGCGCCCACACTTCGAGCCTATTCAGACCACCCATCCTTTTCTTGAAAACCTCTTACACCCTCCAGACTCCAAACAGTTAATATCAAAATTTGTCAATTCCTTTCCTCCTTTGGTTTCTACAGAATCTTAGGGAAACCTGTGCTAGGGAATTGATCTCAGAGATATCAGCGGAACTTTAGGAGGAGGCAATGTCCCGGGTTCACTGCTGTTCTATAGATTCACGCCACAGGTTAATCCAGTACAAGGTGATGCATAGATTGCATTGTTCAAAAACTAAACTGAATCGCATCTTCCCATCTGTGTCTCCTGATTGCGACAAGTGCCGCTCTGCTGAGGGCTCACTAACTCATCTCTTCTTGTTTTTCTCTACATTATACAACTTTTGGACTGCAATTTTTGACTGGCTTTGAAAAGCCTATTCTAGAGACATTCAGCCCAATCACGACCTCGCTATCTTTGGATGTTCGGCAGTCACTCTTGAGTTGTCGCACGGCATGAGCATTGCTCTGCAACGAGGAATGGTGGTGGCTAAGAAACTTATTTTTCTGACCGGGAAGTCTGCTACTCCACCTATCTTTGCACACTGGTTCAAGGAGATTTTGTCAATTATATAAATGGAAAGACCGCATCAGCAAAAACCCAATACACAGAATATATTTGAGAGAATACGGGGACCTGTCTTGTCTCAGTGTCATATGACCTCACATACATAGTGATCCTGACCTGCCCAGCTCAAGAGTGGGTGTAGTGCCTAACCGGATTCCTTTATTCATTTTATTTTACATTGCTTCCGTGATACCACTAATATGTCAACTCTTTCTTTTACAGAGTCTATTTATATAATCTTGTATATTGTCTGGCAGCCTTTATGTTTTTGATTAGTTTTGTCTGTGCACCACTTGGAGCTGCATTTCCTTTGTATAGTTTTCTACGTCTTCATTTTGTTTTGTCGCTGCAATAACTGAACATTGTAATTAAAGTAAAACAAAAACAGTAATGAAGAGCGAGATAAGTTTGGAGGAGAATCATTGTGATATACATAAAGGTTAACAGAATAAATTTAAAAATAACTGATGAAATTCGGTGTTGAATATTAAGTAGTATTATACAATGACTCCCAATAATAAAACAATCCTGTTGCACCACACTCTCCAACTGATTGAGCGTGTCTCCGAGAAACTAATCTGGGGGTGGAGTTTCAAGATGGCGACGTAAACATCTGCCTTTTAGGCGCTCTTCACTTTTTTAACTATAATCACCCTTTAATCAAATCTTTTCGAATTTAATCAAATGAGTTGATATTTTCGATTGAATTTTTTCCCTAAAACTATATCTGATCTAACTCTGTCGAACTTAAAATGGCTACAAGTAAGAAATCGTCTAAGGAGCCTTTATCTATCGATGCAATTTCTGATCTTCTGGACAATAAACTTGCAAGTTTGGAAAGCAAGCTGGAAAGTAAAATGGCAAGTTTGGAAGACAAGCTGGAAAGTAAAATGGCAAGTTTGGAAAACAAGCTGGAAAGTAAAATGGTAAGTTTGGAAAACAAGCTTACCATGAAAATGTCTGAACTTGAAGGAGTTGTTAGATCGCTTGATACTAAGTTTCAGTCGCAGGCATCGGATATTCAGCGGCATGAAGATAAGTTGGCGACTCTTGAAAAATTAATTGTTGAAAAAGTACGTACAATTGAAGTGTTGGATAAGAAGGTACAATCGACTCTTAAAACTGTAGATCAGTATAAGTTTAAAATTACTGATCTCGAAAATCGATCTCGCAGACAGAATTTGCGAATTATTGGGTTTCCCGAAAGATTTGAGTCCGGTGATTTAACTGAATTTTTCTCTAAATTACTGTGGGAAATTTTCGGTGATGAAGGTTTGCAAACTAAACCTGTTATTGACCGTGCTCACAGAGTTGCGAGGTTTTCGTCTACGACTGATAAACCACGAGCGGTGATTATTCGCCTTCATTATTCTCGTGAGAAAGAGCTTTTAATTCGATTAGCTCGTAAAAAAGGTATGATTTCTTACAATACCTACAAATTTCGAAATGTTGAGGATTATTCCTACGAGGTGATGAGAGCCGGAATTGCTTTTAAACCAGCGATGGCAGAGATTTACTCGATTGGACTTAAAGAAACTTTAATGTATCCAGCGAAGCTTAGAATTACGCTGAACGACAACAGTAAGCAAATTTTTAACACTCCGGAAGAAGCGAAGAAATTTGCTGAAGAATTTCGATCTTCCAGTGCAACTTGAACTATGTGTTATGTGGAAGATTTTTCGGAGAGAGGATATCTTTTTACTTTAAGTTTTAACCTGTGAAGCTGGGTTATAACTTCTTATTTTGATCTACGGGTCTGTTTTTTTTTACTATCATCATTGTTTATAGATGTTCCTTTTAATTTTTATAATATCTTCTGTTTTTTCTTTCTGTTTCGGTTATATAAGTTTATATTTTGCAATAATGATTTACTTTTTTTTTTAAATGTCGTTTCTTTTTCCCGTAAGATTCTGTTTTTTGTAAGCATTTATTTGTTTGCCTGTACTTAGAAATGGGACGAATGTTTTGGATTTTTGGTCTTTTTTTTATACATATTGCACTGTTTATTACATTCCTTTTTTTTAATCCTATTTTGTCTTTTAACAGATTGCTGAACTCACATTTGTATTTAGTAATATGGCTTTTTCAAAATGGCGTTTCTTCTTCCCATAAGTCTTTGCTTTTGAAACGTCATCTTGTATTTGAACACGGGATTTTTTTAAAGGTATATTACACTTTCAAATTTTGATGTTTATACTTTTTTTTATTAATGATGGTTTTATTAAATTAGTTTTTTTTATTCTGATTGATATATATTTTCTTTTTGCAACTCTATATCTTAATCTGGGTGTTATATAGTTTTCTTTTAATCTTTTTATAGAGCTGCCATCTTGAAATGGGGGTAATGTTAGTATTAGATTATGCGCCTGCCGCTTGGCTTTTTTTCGAAGGGTGGGGGGAGGGGGTAGGGATCTTTTTTCACGCTTTTGCTCTTTATTTTTTTGCTTTTAGTTTATGGGCCGACTTTAAATTATTAATATTGTTGAGGTGCCATGTGCTCCGGATGCTCCTTAATCAATTTTCCTCCTTCCTGAATTGTGGGTTATGTGTCTTTTTAACCTTTTATGATACAAACAACTAATATTAGCATGATGGATAAATCTGTTAACTTTATCTCCAGGAATATTAATGATTTAAATCATCCGATTAAACGTAAAAAAAAATTAAAGTATTCCATAGACTGAACGCTAATATTATCTTTGCACAGGAGACCCATATCAGGAGGGAGGATAATCAACGTTTTTTTTCGGTTCTGGAAGGGTCAACAATTTCACTCGAACTGTACCGCTAAAATTAGGGGTGTGTCTATTTTTATAGACCCCTCAATATCGTTTACACATCATGAAATTATTTCTGACCCACAGGGTAGATTTTTGTTGATAACTGGCTCACTTTTTAATCGGAAAGTTGTTCTAGTTAATATTTATGCTCCAAATTTTGACTGCCCTGAATTTTTTAAACGTTTATTTACTTTCCTTCCTAATCTAAATGAATATATGTTGATAATGGGTGGAGATTTTAATTGTTGTTTGAATGCTTCGAAGGATAGATCTAAACCTATCCGTACTCTTCCGAACAGATCAGCCCTACTTATTAATTCTTTTATGGTTGATTCGGGAATTACAGAAATATGGCGGTTTTTGAACCCTAAAGATAAAGAATTTTCATTTTTTTCACATGTATATCATAGCTATTCTAGAATTGACTATTTTCTTACTGATCATCGGTTATTAACGGATGTTATTGATTGTAAATATGATTCTATTACTATTTCGGATCATGCACCTTTGAAGTTATCTATTAAGATTTCGGGCTATTCCAATAATATCAGATCTTGGAGCCTTAACGCTACTTTGCTTCAAGACCCAGAATTTATCACCTACATAAAACAGTAAATTGACTTGTTTTTCTCAACAAACTATACTGAAGAAATCAACAGAGGAATACTTTGGGACTCTTTTAAGGCTTTTATCCGTGGACAAATTATCTCATATTCTGTTGGTAAAAGAAAACAAAGATGTTTAGATAGTGCTTTATTAGTGGATAAAATCAAGGAAATTGATAAGATTTATTCCGTGACTCCTACCAAAGAACTTTATAAGAAGAGAGTTGAGCTTCAAATGGAACATAGTTTACTATTATCTTCTTCAATTGAAAATCAATGGACCAGGGCTCAATTCTATATTCACAGTGATCGAACTGGCAAACTGTTAGCTAATCAATTAAAAGCTATTTCGACTAAGCGACAAATTATAAAAATTCGCAAAGAAGACGGTAATTTAACTACTGATCATAAAGAAATTAATAATTATTTTCAAGATTTTTATAAATCTTTATATCAATCAGAATTTGATGGTGACCAGTCCATGATAGATAATTTTTTTAGCAATTTTAATATTCCTAAACTGATTGATGAAGACCATAGCCTGTTAGATGCTCCTATCTCTATGGTGGAAATAGGAGAGGCTATCTCATCAATGAATTCAGGGAAAGCTCCTGGTCCTGATGGTTATATAGTAGAATTTTTTAAAACTTTTTCTTCTTTGCTCTCTCCTTGGTTATGTGAAATTTTTAATGATGCGTTTGCTAAGAAGAGATTACCTCAATCTTTTTATGAAGCTAATATCTCTCTAATTCTTAAAAAAGATAAAGATCCTACTTTATGTACATCTTATCGCCCTATTTCACTATTAAATGTAGATTCTAAGATTCTTACAAAAGTTTTAGCCATTAGATTAGAAAAAGTAGTATCACAGATTATTTCAGAAGAATAAACTGGTTTTATGAGGAATCGGTATTCCTTTTTTAATGTTAGAAAATTGATTAATATAATTTATACTTCACCACCCACAATCCCAGAATGTGTTATCTCATTAGATGCTGAAAAAGCTTTTGATAGAGTTGAATGGATATATTTATTTAATACATTGAGATATTTTAATTTTAGTCCTAACTTTATATCATGGATTAAATTAATATATTATAAACCTGTTGCTTCTGTTCTTACAAATAATTATAGATCCTCTTTTTTTTCAATTATCTCGTGGTACGAGACAAGGCTGTCCCTTAAGTCCTTTATTATTTAATATTGCATTAGAACCTTTAGCTATTGCTATTCCTGAATCTCCTAATATTTTTTGTATTACCCGTAATGAGAAGTTATACAAATTATCACTTTATGCTGATGACTTGCTGTTATATATTTCTGACCCTGATATTTTTTCTGGTTATAAACAAAACTTAGATAAGAGTGAATTATTTCCTTTAAATGCACAAACTTTATTGAGTGATAGCATAGCATTTAAAGTTGTTACTGATAACTTTACCTATTTAGGTATAAAAATTACCAAGAAATATAAAGATTTATTTAGACTGAATTTTTTACCTATGCTTCATCAAATTCATCAATTTACTACAAGATGGTCTCCTTTATTTGTATCATTAATTGGTCGGATTAATGCTATTAAAATAATGATTTTACCGAAATTTTTATACTTATTTCAAGCCTTACCAATTTTTATTTCTAAATCTTTTTTTGATAACATTGATTCAAAAATTTCCTCATTTGTGTGGCAAAATAAAAACCCTAGGTTAAGTAAAAGGCAATTACAAAAATCTAAAAAAGATGGTGGTTTAGCTTTACCTAACTTTAGATTTTATTATTGGGCAAATAATATTCGTAATTTAATGTATTGGAAACTAGATTTGGATTCACCATTTTGCCCACAGTGGGTAAATTTGGAATGTAATGAGGTAAAGGGATATTCTCTATTCTCTGTTCTTGGTTCTTGTCTTCCTGCTGATTTAGTAAAATTTAATAAACAAATATCTAATCCTGTTATTAAACATAAATTACGAATTTGGTTTCAATTTCGCAAATTTTTTACTTTGAAAAACTTTGTTCTTGATAGCCCTATCTTACTTAATTTCTTTTTTCAAACCCTCTTGGACAGATCAAGCTTTTAACACATGGAAATGGAAAGGTATAAAATGTTTTCGTGATCTTTTGTTTGAAGATACTTTGATGTCATTTGACCAACTTTCCAACAAATTTGAATTACCTAAATCTAATTTTTTCAGATATTTACAAATTAGAAATTTCTTACATAAAGTTTTACCATCTTTTCCTAATTCAACTTTAGTGGATTTTACAGATTTGATTTTTACCTTAAACCCTTGTCAGAAGGGATTAGTAGCTTTTATTTATAATATGATTATGAAGATACAACCAGAAATATCAGTTAGAATTAAACAAGAATGGGAAAAAAAAAACTTCGATATAATATATCAACAGATAAATGGGAAAAAACTTTGCAAATGGTTAATTCCTCTTCTATATGTGCTAAACATGCTTTAATACAATTTAAAATTGTACATAGAGCTCATATGTCTAAAGATAAACTTGCTCGATTCTATTCTCATATTAACCCTCAATGTGACAGATGTCATTCAGAAGTGGCCTCATTGACTCATACGTTTCGGTCATGTCCCACTTTACATAACTATTGGAAGGACATATTTACTACCATTTCCTCAATTTGGAATATAGATTTACAACCTCATTTTATTACTGCAATTTTTGGCATACCAAATGAAGATGGTAATCAGTTTTCCCCTTCAATCAGACGAATGATTGCTTTTGTAACATTAATGGCCAGAAGGTCTATATTACAAAACTGGAAAGAAGTAAATCCTCCTACCACGTTTCAGTGGTTTTCTCAAACTGTTTCTTATCTGAGCCTGGAAAAAATTAGAAGCACTATTTTTGACTCATCAATTAAATCTGAAGAAACTTGGAGACCGTGTATTCGACATTTTCATATGAATTAATTTGGCCTTTTCCAGACCTTCGTTCTGCTTATTCATGTTCAGGTATGGAGTTCTGGAGTTTTTTGACACTATCATATACTTGTAAGCTATTATTATTGCCCATGTTAGTTTAGTTTAGTGTTTTATTTTTCTTAATATATACTTTTTCACATATTTTCAAATTTTTTCTTCTTTTAATGGTTATTTTTGTTTTTTTTTCATATATAATCATATGGACTTGATTGATTAAGGTATTGTTTTCTGTTGATGTTTAATAGGATATTGTTATCTTATTATCAACGTGACTTCAAGTCTATTGTATTCATAATTTACTCATTATTATGTTATGTTTTTTTATATGTATATATGAAAATCAATTTAAAAAAATTGAAAAAGAAAGAAAGAGGAACTAATCTGACCCTTCCTCCGGCCTCAGATAGGCCCCCACAAACACCACCACTCCTCCATTTGTCTCCGAATCACCTAGCGCTTTCTGTACTAGAGGTACCCATTGAAACATTTCTCTTTACAAGCCTCCACCACTGAATATTCCATCTCACCACACTATCTCAATGAATACACTGTTTATCCACCAGCTCCCAATAAAGACACACCTACCCAACAGTGATCTGAAACTTGCAACACAAAACCCATTGAGCACATTCCATCACCACAGGAAACCCTAACAAGGTTTACACACTACCCAAAGACCACACTCTACACTTTACCTGCGGCGCGGGCCTAGGCTATCAAATCTTGTACTGATATCAAGTGAGACAGGTGGAATTAAGTGACAGCAAGGAATTTTGACAGGCCGCTGTGCACAAGCTTCTTCCGATAGTTTGCAGCTGAAGATCAGGTACTGTTCTTACCACACTGGAATCGAGGCACAGAGCGAGAAGAGGAAGTATAGTAGGAAGGTGTGGATACGGGGAGAATCCCGCCCACTACATGTCAGACAGTTTCAGGGTGGGAGTCAGCACAGCCTGAGAAAGTGTGGGAGAATCATGCTGGAGAAAACTGAACAATGGGAAAACGCAAGTGAGAAATAAATATGTATAAGTGACGTTAATGGGCAGAAATGAGGAACTGTGATGTACACCCAGTCTAAATCTTTCCTGATACGATTTTGGAGCAGCAAGAGTGGCAGGAAACCCCACATATGCCGGAATGTTCAAGGAATGAAAAAAGGAATATCTGAGAAAATCTTTGTCATAAGTCCGGTGTTGAATCAGGACCCAAATGCAGGACGCAGACACTGTAGTACTAGGAACTGGGCAGGACGAGGGACTGGGAAACAAGGAGCCTGGAGTGGACTCCGAGCCTGAGACTGGACAAGGACCCACAGCCTGGGTCTTGCCTCGTGCTCGGACCCCTAAACCCAGGCGAGGACGTGACGAGGCTTGGCTAGTGACGCGGTCTTGAGGCTTGGGTCGAGGCTGGAGGCTGCAGGCTTTGGTCGAAGAGGCTGATGGCTTGGGTCGAGGATTGAGGCTGCTTACTTGTGTCGAGGCTCGAGGCACTCGGAGGCTGCAGTTAGGGGCAGACTAGGAACTCCACATCAACATGGAGCCGGGAGTTGACCTCCGACAAGCCGGGACTGATCGTAAACAGGACACTGACATGAAACGCGACAGTACACAAACATAGAGCCGGGACTTGTCATCCGACAAGCCGGGACTCGTCTTTAACAGGACACTGACATGAAACGGGACTCTTCTATAACTTTATACCAAGGTGGGGCAGGACAATCCGTCGGGTAGGTCAGGCCGTTCTGCCGTTATAGAACGGCAGAAGACAAGACAAGAGAGATTTTCCCCGCAAGACAACGGAGGCGAGGACGGGAAGAGACAAACACCAAGCTTGATCTCGGTATCGGGGTAGCTCCGAGTAGCCGTTACGGACGGCCGCCTTCGCTGGCTACGGAAGCAACCGGATCCCTACCTCACTCGGAGAGGCTGACGGCCACCCAGCTGGCCCTGGAAACAGCTGTATCAGTACCGCAATGACCGCTCTGACAACCACCTGCACGGCTCCCAGATGCCATGGTTCTCCAACGCAGCCGCAAGGATAGCAGAGTCAGTTTTAGCCTTCCACCAGCCATCTGTGCCATGGGTGTCGTGTCAAGGAAGCTTGACAAGACGATCCCCCAACCATACTCAATGCCAGGGCCACTATATTCCTCATTACAACATGAGCCTCAGGTGCTACTAGTTAAGTCCAACCGCAGCAAGGGACCGCCGGAAAACCCGGAGTCCGCTGACCGAGCCACGGTCTTCGGACTGAACAACCACACATAATTCAAGTGAATTAAAATGTTGCCGACAATGTAAGCTGGAAAGATTCCGAGCTTGTTCCAGTATGCTGGAGCACGCTTAGTCGGCGCGGCTGCTGCATGGCAGGGCAGGTTTAAGTAACAATTATTGGGTTCAGGACTGTAAAGATAGAATTTGCTATCACCGGGCACAAACATTTCTATGAAGTATTTGATATTTGAGACAGATGCTTCCCGGAATAACTGGCGCCAAGATAAAGGAAAACATTTTTGTTAGTCCACAAATCAAAGTGGTCATCAATGACAGGCAATTTGACGAATTTCTAGTGGGACTGGAGAAAATCACATAGAAGGCATTCAAGGAAATTGTTGTTGTTGTTGTTGTTGTTGTTGTTTTCTCGGCAGCTACAGAGCACCAAACTACATGCAACTGGTTGAAAGCATTACCAATCCCGTCTATTACTAGGATAATGAACCTTTTAATTCTGATTACTATAGAAAGTTGTTGTTTTTTTTTTTCCCAGCTCAATCGGGTCAATCGTGAGCTATGTGCATAGTCGAGTGCAATCATCTTCTTAATTGAGGAGAGCTCTGGGAGTATTCTAGTGGTGTTTAGTATTGTGGCTTTCTGGAGATTTACGTACATATTGCTGTGAAGGCATAATTATTTAAAAACAATGCGTAGCGTCTTTGGGATGAGAACAGTTGTGAATATTACTATTGGGACAATCTATACTAGACAATATCTGCTAGAGCGTTTCGGGAGAGTTTAAGCTAATTTGGCGGGAGATGGTGAGAACGGGAGTGATCGTGATGAGGATGAGGTACGAGAGGTAATTGACGGACGGGCATCATGTTTTGGCCCTATTTGTAATAATAGACCGGCCTGAATGTAATTGTAGGACTCCGATCCGGAATCTTGGAATGCGAAGAAGCCTTTTCCTGATTTTGATTTCCTTAAGAGTACTTGCCAAACTATTAGAGCAACCGAGGTCTGGAGAGACGGCTCGCCGATTGCTTCCAGAGGAGGTTCAAGATATTTAGCAGCACCTGCTGAAACGCAAGGAAGCTCAGTTCAGTCATAGGGCAGGTGGTCCTAAGCCGCCGGAAGTCACGAGTGTTAGATATGTTTAGTCACGGGCTAATAGTCAGGAAGGGTCGCAGCGGGTGATTTATGTGGTCACCACTCAGTCTTCTGAATTACTTAACGCAAGTAGAGGTCCAGGGCCATCTAATGCTCCTCAAATGGCAAGTCTGTCAATCCCGGAATAATGGTCTAAACTACCTTTGAACGCCCTCCAATATCAACGCATCCTTTATAAGGCAAGGCGCTACAAACTGCTGGCAATACTCAAGATAGGGCTTCATCAGTGCAGTTTAAAGCTTCAACTGTCCATCCATGCCAATATATCCGATTCCTCTCGAAATGAAATTGAAACTGAAATTCAAATATCTTTATTGGCATTGCATAGTACAATTTGTCATTCACCAATGCAGCGAAAAGGAGTTTCTCACTCTCGTATGCAATGCTATAAAACAAAGAAAAATAAATAACCAATAAATAAAATCCAGTAAACAGCCAGTAAAAGCAATGTCTAGCAGTACAAAAGCGTAGCTTAGATGCATGACGGCAATAAAACCAGTATTGAAAGTAGTAATACAACAAATTTATGGATAATGCTTCATCAATTGGTTCAGAGCAATTATAGCTCTGGGGAAAAAAGCTATTTTTCAGTCTGAAGTGCGTGCATAGAAATTCTTATAACGTCTGCCAGACGGAAGAAGATTAAACAGATGTTTGCATGGGTGTGTATTGTCCTGACAGGTGCTTGTAAGTTTCTTCAGGCAGCGTCAGCTGTCGGTGTCCTTTAGGGCTGGAAACGGTGTCCCGATGATCTTCTGTGCCCTAGAGACTTTCCTATCAGCTCCTGTAGAACCTAGATACAACACAGAGATGTAGTGTGTTAAGATGCTCTCTATGGCGCAGCCGGGAAAAGGTCACCAGCATCTGTTGAGGTAAACCGGCTTTATTCAGCATCCTGAGGAAAAGCAAGCGTTATTGTGCTTTCGTAACTTCACGAAATATCTTGAGTCCCTTTGCACCTCACCGAAGTTCAGGCCCATACATTACCTGATAATGTGTTCACACTGCCATTTTGCACAGTCTTCTAATCGGTTTAAGTCTTTTTTGTAGCGTCTCAAGGCAGATTCGACAAAATTTATACAAAGGAGTTTCAATTATAACGAGGTACACTGCTTTACAGATGGATGTTGGTAAGTAGAAGATAAAGTCCAATGCCGAGTCCGATGATTGTGGAAGAAAAAGAAGCTGTGACAGGATTCAGAAGAATAAAATAGATCTTGCTGAAAGGCGATTCGGTATGCTCTGTCTGTTTCATCATTCCATTATGGCTGATTAATTACCGCTCTAAACCACATTTCCTTCATTTTATTCCGTTAAGGTGAGATGCTGTTACTAATCAAGGACGTTAGCATGTTTAAACATGATTCCCCAGCGGGGGCTTTCATTTTCAATGGATACCGTTGCCGGCACACGAGCGAGTTTCTTTCACACTTACTTCTTGAAATATCGCAGTGTTACAACGACCCAATATTGTCAGCGCCAAGTGAGAGTCAATTCAATAATGGAGATCGACGGGTGACGTTCAAGAAGCGAACCCAGAAATTATATAGAACCGTCGTTGCACAGGAGAGCTATGAGTTGCAGTGTAATAAAGATACTGGTTCGGACAGATCGAGGTGGATGCATGTCAAATTCAATGACTATTTGATGACTATCACAACCAGCGAGGCTATCAGTACCATTGAGCAGCTAAAGCTCCGGTTCCATGAAATGGGAATTAGCGGCGGGATTCAGATATCTTTCAGGGCGAATGTTTTCATCTATGCGCCTGTTAAATATGTCTTCAGAAAAAGAAGGCAAAGCTGCCAACCATATTGACAAACGTCTACTGTGTGATATATTATATTGATATTTCAAGTTGCCGATCGATTTCATTTCATATAGTGGAAATGTGAAGTCACTGTTATATTGGCCCATATAGGGTAAAGGTACGCAATGGTGAGCAGTGGTCAGCAAAACCATATTGCTCACTGTCCGGCGGCGGGCAGCCGAATGAGATTGACTGCCATGAAGTGTGACGTGTTATATACTATGCTTCAACCCCTGATCGCAGCACTTAGAGTACAGGGACCTGACATCCTACTGCCAACGCTATCTCTCTGCTCTCTCTGAGTTACGTGGGGGGGGGGGGCGCGGGGACGGGTCGGGCGGCTGTGCAGTAGCAGTAATTGAAGTGCTGCTACTCACATCCTTTCTCTGCCGTGCAGCATGAATTTTCGTTTATATAATATTTTATTAAGGACAGCGTAGTTTTCAGGCCGAGTAAATATTTGAAAACATAGAAAACCTACAGCACAATGCATGCCCTTCTGCCCACAAAATCGTGCCGAACATGTCCCTGCCTTGGAAATTACTCGGCTTACTTATAGCCCTCTATTTAACTAACTTTCATGTGCCAATCTAAAAGTCTCTTAAAAGAACTTATCGTAATCCGCCTCCACTACATTTGCCGGCTGCCCATTCCACACAGTCAGTACGGTATAAGTCCTCTCTCCCCAGCACTTTAAACCTGAGTCCTTTTGTGACAACCATTTCAGCCCTGGGGAGAAGTTTATGAGTATCCACACGATCAATGCCTCTCATCACCTTATAAACCTCTATCAGGTCACCTCTCATTCTCCGTCGCCACAAAGAGGAAAGGCCGAGTTCACTCAACCTATTCTCATAGGTGATGCTCCCCAAACCAAGCTGTATCCTTGTAAGTCTCCTCTGCATCATTTCTATGTCTTCCACATCCATCCTTTAGTGAAGCGATGAGAACTGAGCACAGTGCTCCAAGTTGGGTCTGGCCAGGGTTCAATTTAGCTGCAATATTATCATTTGGCTCCTAAATTGAATTCCCCGATTGATGAAATCCAATACCTTCTTAGAGTCAACCAGCACAGCTGTTTTCAGCGTCCTATGGTCTCAGACACCAAGGTATCTCTTTTCCTAACTGCAGTTGAGCATTCAAAGCTTTTGTCTTACCTCAGAACAGCTTCGTGTTATTAAGGTAAGTGCAAGCAGGTCGACTGCTGGCACTTCCCATTTTTCATGTTTAGGAATTTAATTCTAGTTCGGACAGCAGAACGTTTCTTTATGCAGAGTATGTACACACTGAGTATTTACTCTGTCTCCATTTATGCAGCTTGATGTTTCCTTCCGTCGTTTTACCCCGTAGCTAAGCTTTTCTATTTTTTTTTTTTACTTTATCCGTTTTCTTTATTCGCAGCCTATCTTCTTTTCTTCTCAGGCTTCTTTCAGCCTCAGCAATGCAGGCATCTTGGCTTACTCTGAGTCATCAGCCTGAAGCTAGGCTACGGACTACGTTCCTTTCTCAGGGAGGACTCTGGCAACTGCCCAGCTTTCAGCTAGAACAGTACCGTCGTGATTCGGACGACACCGCCCATCGCCTTCAGGTAGGACGGTTCCAAATTTTACTCGGTTATCTTAGTTACCCTTTCTTCGGAACTTGCTTAATTGAGTTCCCATCCTCGTCGGCTACTGGAAGAGAAAGAGGCGCCAGGAAAAGACGGCTTATGGCAGGAGCAGGAGTGATTGAAGTAGACGAAAACATATTAAAAAGATCAGGCTGTTTTGTCAGGACGTCGAATCGGGGGTAACACGTTCATCTCAAGCTTCAATATAATCTACGCGGGAGGTGCATTGCAAAGGGGTTTTCTATAAAAAGCATAAACAGTGTATATTTCGGGCCAAAACTCTCCATCGGGACGCTGACTTCGTGTGCGTTGTTTTTTTGTATTTCGAGCATCTGTATATTTTCTCGCATTTGTTTTGTAAGAATATTCATCACATTGATCTCATTTACAAACAAATGCAAGTACAGAATTGGGAACATAAAAGCAGTCGAACTGTAATACCCGGCAGCGTTTATTTCTAAAGTTTCATGAGATTCAAAATCCGATTCAGTGTGTTAGTCATCGCATACCTCAGTTCCTTTCGGAATTTGCTCTGAGTCAGGGCGTAAATACAAGTGTTGGTGCAGGAAATGAGACCTGCAGCATTCCCGCTGTGTATTCAATGATGTAATGGGGTTCTGTGGGAGAATAAACAGTACTCATACAAATACGTTGGTAGATATAAAATACAACCTGTGTTATCCAGAGCAATATGAAACTACCAGTTATGCTGAAGAGCAAAACGATGAATTTGCGTCCGTTCTCCATCTCCCGGTCCTTGTCATTGTCTCCACTCTTTTGTCCCCGGAGCTCCCTACGAGCTCGACTGGCTGCTAGAATCCGCCTGACAATCTGAACATTGAACAGCAAAATCAAAAAAGAATGGGACACAGCGAGTTAAAATGCGGTTACATAACTCAAATGCCGCCCATGATGGAGAGTTATTGAAGCTCTGCTTATAAACACAATACCAGGGAATACCGTCAATTAATACCGTATGCTCCAATGTAAAGCTCCAGGGGACACACTCTAAACAGGGCAGCACACTCACTGTCCCGATAACCACAGCCGCCGTTCACTCGGTGCAATATTTTGTTTTCAGCTTGTCACAGCATATAACTACGAACCGATCAGTGGTTAATGTGGCAGTCAGCCAGACAGAGATCGCAGTACTCGCAAAAATCAGCCATGCCCGGAATCTGCTTACAGGAGTGATGTCCAGGAATGATCGGGGAAAATATACCCAAGGAATTTTCGTCAGCAACGGATCCGAAATAACGACCATGAGAACGGCCGCTGCCATTCCCAAAAGGTAACGTGTTACACATATGGAGAGACCGCACTTTCCCCGGGACACGATCACAATCGCCACCAAGTTCGCTGGAAGAGAGACAGGGAACAAGTTGAAAAATTATTGAGAAGAAGCCAATGCAAGCAGTTTGAGGGGATCATGTATTTTCCACTTTAGTATTGCATTTAGCAGTGGTCGCGTCGAAGGAGGGCGCAGAGCTGGCGAGACAGGAAAGTGTTTACTTGGTAAAGTAAGTTCAATATGATCTGAATGCGGATTCCTCACCTATGACCGAAATATGGAAGTACTAGCTAAAAGTTAAAAGTAGGTAACTACCTCCTGAGAGTAAATACTGTTTGGAAAATTTTCTACCAGGTCTCTCCCGCGTCTCGAATGGATGAAGTGAGTAAGTCCGGAGCTGATGGCGGGTTTATTCCGTTAGACAATCATCAACTTCCATGCCACCTTCACAGCCTGTCAGCAACAGAACAGCCTAAGGACGGAACAAAAACTGGAAAAACTGGAAACGCTCATCTAGGCAGAACATAATTATGTTTAAAAGCAGTTAAAGTGTCTCTACTCAGGAAGGATGCTGACACGAGTATTCACTGGGTTCTCTTCCCAGACAAGCTGCCTGGACCTTATTACTTCTAGCATTACCGTGTTGCTTCCTCTTCCATCTTTTGCTACCTCACTGTCTTTGCAACAGAACATTGACTGATTCCGACAGATACAGCGCAGTCTAACACAACCGCAGAGGCAGACATGACACCTCCCATGGAATCCATCCTGTAGAAACTAGTGAGCGGAATTCAACGTCCAGTAGCAGACTCAGTGCCGCAGACTATAATAGTGTCAGATGTCCAGAAAATGGAACGCATTTCACTTATTGATAACGATGAAACTACATGTTGGCTGTGTTAATTGGCTCCGCAACGACTTCATTGTGTTGTCCATCAATTGTTTCAGATTCAGTCACAGCGCACACGTATTAAAAATCCACAAACTTTATGCTGCAACTTTGAAGTCCTCACCTTTGGTACCAGTCGATGGTCTGATTGTTAAACTTAACTCGGACAGCCGCTCACATACAAATGCAGAGTATTTATTCAAATAATTTCTGTGGGATCTATAAACACAATGTTTGCAAATGCCGTGCAGTCGCTGTTATACCAAGGGGATAGAGACCCGAAACCAAACATCTCGATGAACAGTGCCTGAAACGCTGAATTCTACAGATGCTGGCGGATTCGCTCAGTTCATGTTGCAGTCTGTTTTTAGATCCAGTTTCCCGAATCCAAAGTCCCGGTATTTTCATTCCATTCCGGGAACGCGGAATCCTCGGACTGGACACGTGACAATCAAACAAGAGACAGAAACAATGACAACATTGTAATTAAATTTCAATTCCCACCAAAGTTAGCTGACAGACGACTTACCGGGAATTCCAAACTTTGAAATAAAAGGATAGTAAACTTCGTGTTTTCGCCAGATGACTGAGTGCACCATTTCAGTGAGAATCTGACTTCTGTTGCTCCTGAATTCATCGGTCCGGCAGACACTCTGAGTTGATGCATTAGAAACAACCCTGATTTATACAGAGGATCTGTGTCCAGGGATTAGGATATACCCCAGGCTCACTTTCTTTGTTACATTAACTTGAAAAACACTGTAGTTCAATTCCATTGACTCTGATGAAAATATTTGTCCGTATTGAAGACGCATACATCTTCATTCTTGGGCATTGTTTTCCATAGATTGGCGTTGGGACCGTTTCGTTTCACATTATATGAGCAAGATTCAACTGATGAACCCGGCGGGTTAATGGCCTAGTATGCGGAAGATACGGAGACAATTGAAAAGATAGGCAGTGCTGAGGAGACGGAGACTTTGCAGAAGGATTTGGACAAGTGTTGAGGAGAAAAGAAAAACGGTTCTTCAATAGAATGTTATGTAGAATGTGAATCATCATGGCACCTTGGAAGAACCGATAAAGGCATCTCTATGGGTGAAAGATCTTCAGCAGTCACAGATGCACTTGGAGATTCTTAAGGAGGTTCTCAAGGATGGTGCCAGGAACGGATTAGTTAACACGTGAGGGGCGTTTGATTACTCTGTTCCTGTGTTCCCTGCAGGAAAATCTCATTAAAACAATGGAATATTGAAAGGCCTAGTTACAGTGGAAGTGTGGAGAATGTTTGTTACAGTGGAGCAGTCGGCGACTGGGGAGCAGCGTCTCAGAATAGAAAGATGACCGTGCTGAGTCGAAATGTCTTTAGCAAGGGATTGCTGCGGCTATGGCATTTGTTGTCACAAATTCTAAATAAATTGGCATATTTGAAGCAGATGATGACAATTCCTTGATTTGTAAAGATGTCAATGTCTTCCTGGTAAAGGAGGTAGAATGAGGTTCTGAGGGATAATACATCTGGTCCGCTGCTAAACCTATACACAGACTGAAGTTACTGAGTACTTTGCATATTATCTGAGGTCTGGGCAAGGTTACCCGTTGACCTCTGTTTTGGGACTGGTGGGGAAGATCTACCTGGGGCTACCCAGGGTTGCGTGCTCACTCCACTGCTGTTCACTCTGCTAACCCACGACTGTGCTGCAACACACAGCTCGAACCATACCATCAAGTTCGCCGATGACACCACCATGGTGGGTCTCATCAGTAAAAACGACGAGTCAGCTTACAGAGAGGAAGTGCAGCGGCTAACGGACTGGTGCAGAGCCCACAACCTGTGAACAAAACAAAAGAGATGGTTATTGAATTCAGGAGGGCACTCCCCGCTGAACATCGATGGCTCCTCATTAGAGACCGTAAAGAGCACCAAATTTTTTGGTGTTCAGCTGACGGAGAATCTCACCTGTGTCCCTCAACACCAGCTCTATAGCAAAGAAAGCCCACCAGCGTCTCTACTTTTTGCGAAGGCTAAGGAAAGTACATCCCCCACACCACATCCTCATCACATTCTACAGGGGATGTATTGAGAGCATCCTGAGCAGCTACACCACTGCCTGATTCTGAAATTGCAACATCTCGGATCGCAAGGCCCTGCAGGGGATAATGAGGTCAGCTGAGAAGATCATTGGGGTCTCTCTTTCCGCCATCACGGACATTTACTCTATACGCTGCATCCGTGAAGCAAACAGCATTATGAAGTACCCCATGCAGCCATCATGCAATCTCTTCTCCCTCCGGCCGTCTGGAAAAAGGCTCCGAAGCATTCGGGGTCTCACGACAAGGCTATGTAACTGTTTCTTCTCCCAAGCTATCAGACTCCTCAATACCCGAAGCCTGGACTGACACCTTGTCCTACTGTCCTATTTATTATTTATTGTAATGCCTGCTCTGTTTTTGTGCAAGTTATGCGGTCCAGTGTAGGTCTGTAGTCTAGTTTATCTTTCTCTGTGTTTTGTTATTATGTAGTTCAGTCTAGTGTTTTTGTACTGTGTCATGTAAACCATGGTTCTGAAAAAAGTTGTCTCAGTTTTACTATGCACTGTACCAGAAATTATGGTCGAAATGACAATGAAAGTTGACTTGACTTGATTTGACTTGATTATTTATGGGCTCTCAAGTGGCTTATGAGTGCAATCTTGGCTTTGAAAGTTCTGCGGCATTCAGGACAGGTAGTTCCAGATGGCAGATTGGTCTTTGGTCGTTGCTGCCTCTCTTCCCATTTCCTTCTCTTTTTATCACATTCTGCACATCTGTTGGCTTCGAAAGTTGCTGTACCTTCTCAGATGATGGCTTGCCAGAGTTTCCTGTACTTGGCATTAGTTTCCAAATTGTTGATGTCGATGTTACATTTCTTCATGTTGGCTTTTAAGACGTCTTTGAATCTCTTCTGTTGTCTGCCTCCTTTACGTTTGCCTTCTTTAAACTGGGAGTAGAAGATTTGTTTCGGCCGACGTTCGTCTTTCATCCGAAAAACATAACCGCTCCATATTAGTTGGTTCTTGATGACGTAGGCTTCAATGCTTGTTGTTGTTGCTTCATTTAGCACGCTGATGTTGGTTCGTCTATCTTCACAGCTGATATTTAAGATGTTTCGAAGACAGCATTGATGGAACTTTTCAAGTACCTTCGAATACCGACGGTATGTCGTCTAGGTTTCAGATGCATGCAGGAGATTTGGCATTACCACTGCTTTGTACACTAACATTTTGATATCTGTTCGGATGTCACTGAATGAGTAGGCGAAATGGCGTCCAACAGGTATAAAAGACACAATAGGAAGTTTGTGGGTGTTGTGGGTTGTGTCCTGGTTGTGGTGGTAGCTGAGCTAGAAGACAGTCAGGTAAATGTGCTGCTACTGATGGGATGAGGAAAGGACTGCAAATAAAGTGGACGAGCGTTTGGCACTTCATGTCAGAAAATATCTGGCTGAAGATGATAGATAGACGTAGGGGAAAGTGGGGTGTAAGGGTTTTGGATTGAATACACGGTGAGGGGAGTGACTGAGGAGTGAGGCTAGAGTGTTGCTTACTCGACGAAGTTGGTTGATCGGGTGGCAAAGGAGCACAGCACCACGATGCCGCGAGCTAGGATGAGATGTGCAGCATAGAGACGAGAGCGACCGACCGGGAGTTGAAGAGATCAAGACTAACCTAGCAGATAGTGGAGTAACACGCCTCCGAGAGCTGGGCATTGACTCACCCAAAAGCGGAAGATCGAGAAAATGGGGTTTGACAGCTCCCCGTTACAAAATCTCTAGTGACGAATCAGAATCACTTTTCAGAATCAGGTTTATTATTAACGGCATGTGACATGAAATTTGTTAATATACTAGCAGCAGTTCAATGCAATACACAATGTAAAACAATGGTAACAGTAATAATAAATAAATAAATAAATAAATAATAAATAAATAAATAAATAAATAAATAGATAAATAAATAGATAGATAAATAGATAAATAGATAGATAGATAGATAGATAGATAGATAGATAGATAGATAGATAGATAGATAGATAGATAGATAGATAGATAGATAGATAGATAGATAGATAAATAAATAAATAAATAGATCTTCTTCAGTATACTTTATACAGTGCATGCATACTGAATAGATTAAAATCGTGCAAAACAAAAATACAATATGTTAAAAAAGTGAGGTAGTGTCCAAGGGTTCAATGGCATTTTAAGAATCGGTTGGCAGACGGAATGAATCTGTACTTGTATCGCTGAGTTTGTGCCTTTAGGTTTCTGTGCCTCCTACCAAAAGGTAAATTGAGAAATAGGCTCTGGGTGCTGGAGGTCCTTAATAATGGCCGATGATTCTCTGAGACATCGCTCCTTGAAGATATCCTAGACTAATAACTAATATGGAGTTGACTACATCTACAATCATCAGCAACTTCTTTTGGTCCTGTGCAGTAGTCCCCAAGCCAGACAGTGAGGCAGCCTGTCAGAATGTTTTTCACTTGACGTCTATGGACGCCTTTTAGTGTATTTGTTGACATACTATATCATGCCGAAGAGAAATGACATGGATGCAATGAGATCTGAGGGCCTAAATGCAATAGCTATCAGTGAAGAAGTAGTACAGAACAAACTTGTGAACCAAGAGGTAGACAAGTCTCCTGGTCTTAATGGATTGCGTCCCAGAGTACTGAAATAAATGGCAGATTTGTAGTAGTGGCTTTAGTGTTAATTTAGCAAAAATCTCTGGACTCTGCGCAGGCCCCGTCGATTGGAAGAAGGCGGAAGTCATTAAGCTGTTCAAAAATATGTAGGCAAAAGTCAGGTATGCATAGGCCAGTTCTATAGTTGAGATCATGCTTGAAAATTTAATTTTAGAAGAATTCGAGAGGCAACAGCAATGTAATGGATCTATCAGGCAGAAGCAGCATGGATTCAGCGAAGTAAGGTCCTGTTTAACAAAGCTTTTGGAGTTATTTGAAGAAATAACAATCCGCAGTCCATAAAAGAAACAGGTGGACGTAATCTACTTGGATTTTCTGAAGGCGTACAGTAATGTGAAGCACAGAGGGCTTATCCATATGATGCTTCATCGAGTCGTGTATGATGAATTGGCATGGATAGTGGATTTTTTAATTAATAGAAAGCAGAAAGTTGGGGTATATGGATGATACTTTCTTGGTAATCTATGGAGAACGGTGTGCCCCAGGTGGGGGGGGGGGGTGTGCTGTGCCCACAATTGTTCATGACATTCTGGAACGATCTGGAAGAGAAGTCCGTGCGTAGTGTACCTAAGTTGGCTGATGACACTAAATTGATTAGGAAAGCTAATTTTTTCAGAGGATACGGTGAGTCTGAAGAGAGATATAGATAGGCCAAGTAAGTAGGAAAGGATCTGGCACATGGAGTATATTGATGATAAATGCGAGGTTATGTACATTGGGAGAATAATGGAATTTGAGATTATTAAATGGTAAAGGACAGCAGCATGCTGCTGTGCAGAGGGACTTGGGAGTGCCCGTTCATGACTCGCAAAGATCTTGGTTGTAGGTGCAGCAAGAATGTTGACTTTAATTGGTAGTGGGATTGAATTTAAGAGCAGTGAGGTTATACTGCAACTTCACAAGGTACCGATTAGCCGCATCTGGAGTACTGCATGCAGTCCTGGTCTCTTACTTGAAGAAGGATATACTCGCTTTGGGTCTGGTGCAGCTGAGATTCCCCAGGTTGATTCCAGAGATGAGGGTGTTAGACTATGAGGAGAGATTGACTCCCCTGGGTCTGTACTCGTTGGAAAGCAGACGAATGAAAGGAGTCTTATAAGAAACATTAAATTATAAAAGGGAAAGGTAAGATTGAGGCAGGAAAGTTGTTTTCATTGGCAGCTGAGACAAGAACTACGGGAACTAGCTTTAAGATTCGGGAGTCTAAATTTAGGAAGGAAGAAAGGATGAACTGATTTTCCTAATGCGTGTAAAAACGTCTGGAATTCTCTGCCCAGTGAAGCGGTGGAGGGTATATCATTAAATATATTTAAGGCAAGTTTCGAGGGATATTTGGATAGTAGGGGGATTAAGGGTTACGGAAAAAAGGTGGGTAGCTGGATATGAGTCCATGCTCAGATCAGCCGTGATCTTATTGAATGGGCAAGCAGTTTGGATCAGCCAGATGGCCGACTCCTGCTCCTCTTACTTTTGTTATTATTAACCAGAATGATGTTTTCCAACGATATAAGGAATGATTAAGCATATTTTCTCCAGTTATAAGTCACGTCAATGTATTTCCTTCATTTCCTGTTCAACCCCTTCCACCATAAACCCAATAATTTTATGTGTTCTGTAAAGGTGTCTCCCTTTATGCACATTATTGCAATAGTTTTGCCATAAGCTTGTATTTATCAAGCCTCCGAAGTGGAATTATTAACCAATTTCCTAACTAGTCAATCAACCCGCTCATTTCCCTCAACAACTCGCTAAGCATTGACCCATATAGGAAAGATGTAACCCGATACTTAGTGTATGAAAAAAAAAGGTTGATACGCTTCCAACAGTACATCTGACCTCCTGAGAGAATGACCTGTTTTGAGACTCATCAAACCGAAAGGAATCTGAGTAAATTACAACTTAATACGGACAGACATCCACCACCCACAGTAAACGAGACATGATGACAATCGAGGATGCTGATGAATGATTAGTAATACGTGTCTTCATCATTCCCTGTAATTCGGGCACAAAATCAGCAGCATCAACATTTCCAGTTAAATTATCTTTTGGTCGAACTGTAAAAGTACTTAACATATTAGAATAAGTTTCCTTAATATATCGATGAACCAAACAGCTTCTCAGGATTAGCGAAATACCTAAGCTTTAATAAGTCGTATCACCTAAAATCAACTGAAGTCATAGTGGGAAATTTGGGGTTACCGAGAACGCGACAGTGGGACATAATGAAGACTCCAACAAAGCAAAGTTCCTCCCGTGATAGGAAGCCGCTCATGCAAAACTAAGAACACTCTACTTGTGATGCTGGCATCTGTCGTCCAACTTACTCTGGACCTGATGATCATTCCTTTGCCCCGCAAATTGATCCAGTGTGTTTTCATCAGCTGTAACCACCGCAACTGTAAGAGCATTAATCCCCTTCTAATCAGTAAATCCGACGCTGTGGACGACTTAACGGCAGCACAACACAAACTTAAACCCTATGCTGGTATGACATCCAAACATATTAAGGTGAAGATGGAGCTGTTCCATAAGCCACACGGACAGAATCAATAACGGATCTAATTAAAAAATAAAAAAATTTGAAGAAATATTTTCAAGTAGCACTCCAAGAATACCGACTGAAATGCCTAAAGGGATTTAATGCCCCTTCCTATTTACCAGCTATTTTACTAATATCGTGCTTCCATATCAGCATGTTGTGCAGTCACAAGGCTAGAAATATTGCCACAGACACTTCTTCAACAGTATGATCAGTTAATTTATAATGAAGTGCAGGTCTATTAACCTGTCTGTAAAGTACGTAACTGTTGGATGCTGAAATCCCCATCTACTGTTCGAAATCATTAATTGTAAAGCGCATCCCATATACAGTCAGATCGAAATTTCTACCTCTGATCAATAAAGCACCAATATCTGTATTTAATGAAGAACCCACTATAGTACCTATCGCAGAGAAAATATCATTAAAAATAATATTAAATAATAAGGGGCTACCAATGCGGCCTTGTGGGGACCCAATCTCTTCTTCACAGAAATACAAAAATAACTTGCTCACCCTTACCTACTAAGATCGTACAAGTTATAAACTCCGAACAATAAACATACACCCCTTACTGCTAATATCCAAATTTTAAAATGTCTTTCCTTCCAGGACACGTCACATGCATTTTAATATGAGAAATACTGTCATTACAGTACCTTTAATTATCTGCTTTCCTAGCACCAGTTTCCAGACATAAAACTGAATCGAATGTCATACTACCCTTCTGAAATCCACTTTGATAAAACGACATATCTCATCTTGTTTCCAAAACATAATTCAAACACTCGATTACCATATGTTCCGTAAGCTTACAGAAATGAGACAATCAAATATACAGCTTGGAGGATGTGCTAGGGCGCTCCCAGATTTGAGAACAGGCACTGCTAACGCCAGCTTCCATGAGGAACGACGGTTTGCTTAACCTCCAAACACAATTCAGAAAATGTAATATTATCTGAAGATATTTTCCTGTCGTGTCCAATTATCCTGTCCTGGGGACGTCTGACGTGCATTAATAATGGCCTGCTTAAATTCACCGAAAGAAATCTCGCCATCAGTGAGACCACCATTGCCACAGTTGACTTCCAACACATCAGGGTATTCCCTAAGAAACTTATCCCCATATTGTTGAACTATTTCACTTAAATTATCCTTGATGTGTATGGCAGCTAATCACCTGGCCATTAACTTATCTATTTCATTTATTAATTCATTTCATCTGTTTCATTTTGCACTCATCAAACAAACCGCCTTTTTAATAAATCCCCAAACATCTCCAAGTTTTATATCCCTTCGAAACATTATCTCCTTTTAATGGCTTTTTAAATACGAAATCCTTTGATGAATAATATGACATAACCTTTTATTACCTTACCCATCAAACCTTCACTTAAGTCGTCGTACAAAACACAAACATTCTTTTCGGTAAGTTTCACAATAATTTTATTTTGCTCGATACGAAGAGACGTCTGAGCAGATGACTGAGAACGCCACACTCTGGGGTTACTGTGAGGACGTGAATGGGATTAGGTGGACGTATCCAAAGAACGGAATAGCCCTTTGAATTACATCTGGCAGGATAATGAGGTACTGCATCGAAAGAGCGGTGCTTTGCTCGCAAACGTCTCCACCCGCCACCCTCCTCCACCACCCAATGCACTAATTCCTCGGAGCAGCCGTTCGAAAGGATAATCCAACAGGGAGATCAGAAGGTGAATGTGTGGAACTGGAGGCCAGACCAGACTCAGGGCGACAACCTATGTCTTGTGCTCACTACCTGGCTTTATTAATGATTTGATGCAGCGATGTGACCGGAAATTGCAGTGCACTGATCACCTGCTCCCTGAATTTCGACTGGGTTATCACATAAATAAATGTGTTCGTGCAGCAGCTGAAATCACTCAGCAAAAAGCCGGCATTGTTAAAGATCCGTTCAGAATCATTGGAACCGATTTGTTTTTCTGAGACATACTTATATATGAAATTTGCAAAGTATGTCATCCAAAGGAGAATGAAATTGCCGGAGATGGTGAAGAGTAAAACCACAGACCTCCTCCTGCTCTCCATCTCCGGGTCATTGCCGTTCTCCTCCTTATTCTGACCCAATAGCCCCTTACGTATACGACTGGCCACTAAAATGTGCCTGACTGTCAGCGCATTGAGCAGCAATATCAGAATGAAAGGGAGAAACGGAGTTGAAACCGTATCGAGCCAGTCATATCCTACCCATCCGGGGTCAGTGAAAATATTTTTCCTGATCTTACAGAGCCACGGTATATTGTCGATGACTACCCAGGGCTCAAAAGTGAAGTATCGGGGAACATTTCTCAGAAAGAACACTACACCGGTGGTTGTTAGAACCACAGCCGCAGTTTTTCCTGTGCAATATTTTGTTTTCAGCTTCTGGCAGCAAATGGCGATAAACCGATCAAAGGTGAACGTGACGGTGAACCAGACCGAAAAATCGGTGGCTGTGAATGCTAGTACGTTGATAAGACTGCACACAGGAGTGATGTCCATAAAAGTCCATGGGAAGTAATACCAAGTGATTTGAAACAAAATAACCTGCGTCACAACGGTCAGTAGATCCGCCGTCGCCATGGCCACCAGGTAGCGTGTGGTGCAGCTAGACAGGCCGCACTTTCCACTGGATAGGATCACCATAGCCACTAAATTCACTGGAGAGAGTGAGATAGAGAGAACAGACACTTGGCATTACTGAAAATTGTTTCCGGAAATTAACACGGGATTTGGTTCATTTGGGCATCACAGTTGCTACAGTTCGTGAACGGCATCTAACCTGAGAAACGCGTCGGCTTGTCTCTGACCAGCGTTCTTTAATGTGCAATTAAAACAATGTGCGGGGAATCGTCAGCGATAAAATCGATCTACCTCAACAACAACAATCGGTGCTCTTCCTGTTCGAAGCCGTTGATAGTACCGGATTCTCTGATTTAACTAGGAGTGCTCAGGCCTCTGGAAACTCAGCATCTGATGGGGCCAAGAAGGGATTCAGAGGGCAGTAACACGCTCGAAGCAATGGAGGAACTCACCAGATCAGGCAACACCCATGGAATTGAAAAAAACTCGTTTAAGACACTTCTTCAGGCCGAGACGATGCCCTAGCTTCTGACGAGGGAAAACAGACTCAACTGAGTAACCAGAGGCTGAGAGTCTCCGTTAATGGATGAATTCTATGGAACTGTTCAATTCGACAACCCATGGCAGCAGATCTCTGCACACTGGTTCAGGTGATCACACCTAATCTTTGACCAACAGGCAGTGGCATCCGAGTGTGACAGACTCCATAGCCAGATGTCAAACATAGTTTCACTGGTCAATGACTCGGAAACAGCAATCTTCAGAACTTAAATCCCTCCCTGTTACTCCTCCTCATCGTCCACCGGGACAACACCGGACGAAGTTTTATTGAAAGCAGGAACAACGTTCGAATTGATTCCTTGAGTTAGAGGAGAGGCAGATATTTTATTTGCCATTAAATATGAAAAAATAAATCTGAGATTTGAAATGACAAGATCGATATCTCCGAGTCGTCATGTTCAAAGCTTGTAGATTGACAACGAACATGTTCACACCGGTCAGTACACAGAAATGGCAAACATGAATTGCTCTGCCCACTCACCAGGAACTCCAATGACGGCGATGAACATGTACAATATTTTCTGCACGCCGTCGTACCTAAACCACATTATAGCCATTTTCTATGTATTATGATTTTCTCCCACAGCTGGGCCGATCTCTCGAAATTAAATGCTCAGGCCTCTCATGCTTTGGATTTTAATACGATACAGCGACTCCACAGGGAGAGATCTCAATAGATTTAAAAATAAAGGTTGAAAAAAATTGCAAACCGATTACGTCAGACATGCAATCCCTGCTGTGAAAGATTTTAGCTAATTTAATGAATTAAATTCTCGATCATTTGTTGGTGTTGTTCCGCTTCCCCACCCCCGCCTCCCGCCCAAGATTGTGAGTGTGCTTTCCGAAGTGACTAATGAATTAAAGGTGATTTGATTGTAAATAAATACGTCAAATGAACCATTTGGCAGTCACTGAATCTTGAAGTAAATTATATCACTATAGTTTGCGAAATTGTTTTCCATCACCTATTGGGGAGCTGGAGAGGTGGAAAAGATAGTGCAGCCTGATGGTGTGTGTGTGTGTGTGACTGTGAGTGCGTGTGTGTACGCGCTTCGGTTTTTTTTTTTCAACGTACGTGTGTGTGGGTCGGTGTGCGTGTGTTTTAGACTCCGGGGGTCGTTATTAATTTGCGAATCTGTATGCGCTTTAATTGTGTATGTCTGTGTTTGCATATGTGTTTTTGTGTCTATGTGTATCTGTGCGAGTCTGTGGCTCGCTGTGTTTGTACGCTTGTAAATGTATGTGTAAGCGCTTATCTGTGTGTGCGTGAGTTTTTGTTACTGTGATTTTTAGAGTATGGATGTCTATGTATATAAAATGCGATGTGTGTGTGTGTGCCTTTGTCAGAGAAAAGCCAGCAAATATCCCCCGATCTTTGTCCAGAACTATTGTGAACCCTTTGATAGTGTGGAAGACACTATTCGAGATATCAAACGAATATCCCGTATTCTGGTTTGAAACATGTATTGTTTTTTTTTTTCGGGATACAGCAATATCAATGGCTTAATTAGAGCGCAGAACATAAACCAGAGACATTTACAGCATTTGACAGGTTCCTTCGCTCACAATGTTTTGTGGTCCATGTACCCTACTCCAGACACTGCCTAGAATTTCCCTAGCGCACAGCTATCTATTTTTCTAAGCTCCACGTACCTATCTAAGCGGCTCTTAAAAGATCCCATTGAATCTGCCTAATCAATGTCCTTCATCATCTTACACACCTCCATTAGGTTCCTCGCATCCTTCAACCCTCCAAGATGATAAGGCCAACTGCACTCAACCTATACTCAAAAGGTACGCCCTCCATTCCAGGCACAATTCTTGTAAATCTCCTCTACACTCCCTCTATAGTATCCATATCCGTCCTGTAATGAACTGATCACAATACTTGAAGTGGTGTCTGGCCAAGCTCTTATATAGGTGTAATATTACCTCACGGCTCTTGAACTCAATCCCACAGCTGATGAATGCCAACACACCATAAGCCATGTTAACAACATTGTCAAACTGCGCAGCAGCGTTGATTGTCCTGTACGCACTACAGCAATAGAAAACTACAGCTCAGTAAAGGCCCTTCAGCCATTGATGCTATGCTGACCCATATATTCCTTTAAAAAATACTAAACCCACACTACCCAGTAATAATCTTCTTTATCTTTTATCCATGTTCCTCTCAAGGAGGCTTTTAAATACCTCTAATGTTTTATCGTCCACCACCATCCCTGGCAAGTTATTTCAGGGATGTACTTTGTGTAAAAACATTACTCCTGATAAATCGCATACTCTTCCGTCCCTTAATGTTGTACATATGCCCTCTAGTGTCTGCTATTCGTGCCCTGGGAAACAGGTACTAACTGTCCACCTTATCTATGACTCTCATGATCTAGTAGACCTCTATCAAGTCCCCTATCATTCTTCTTCGCTCCAAGGAGAAGAGTCCCAACTCTGCTAACCCTGCTTCAGAAGACTTGTTTTCCAATCCAGACAACATCCATTCTATAACGAGGTGACCAGTGTAGTCTCACCAGAGATTTGTAGAGTTGCAACATGACTTCTCTACTCTTGAACTCAATCCCCCAATTAATGAAACCTAATATCCCATAGGCCTTCTTACTCTATCCTATCAATCTGGGCGGCGACCTTAACGGATGTATGGATTTCACTCCCACGGTATCTCTGTTCATCCACACTCTTCAGTAACCGAACATTAACCCTGAACTAACCCTTCTTGTTTGACCTTCGAAAATGCATCACCTCACACTTATCGGAATTGAACTCCATCTGCCACTTTTCTGCCCATATTTGCATCTTGTCTGTATCCTCATGTAACCTTCGACAAACTGCAGCTCCATCCAGAACTATTCCAATCTTCGTGTCATCCGCAAACTTTCTCACCCATCCTTCCGCCTCTTCATTCAGGTCAGTTATAGAAGTCACAAAGAGCAGGGGTCCCGTGACAGATCCTTGCGGAACTCCACTAGTCTCCGAACTCCTGACAGAATACTTTCCTTCCACTACTACCCTCTGCTATCTTCCTGTATGCTAATTTTTTATCCAAACAGCAAAACATCCACTGACCCCATGCCCTATGTCTTCCCGGATGAGTCAAACGTTGTCAATAACTTGCTAAAATCCATGTAGACCATATCAACCGCCCTACCGTCATGAATTTCTTTTGTTACCTCTTCAAAAATGTCAATTAGGCTCGTGGGTCTCGACCATCCCTTCACAAAACTATGTTGGCTATCCTTCACTCAAGGACTATACTTCTCCAAATGCTCGTAGATCCTATCCTTAAGAATCCTTTCCAACAGTTTGCAGACCACCGACATAGGACTCACTGGTCTATAGCTCCCAGGATTCACCCGATTACCTTTTTTTTTTAAAGCAGGGGAGCTACATTCGTCATTCTCCAATACTCCGCCACCTCCCGTGCAGCTAAAGAGGATTCAAAGATCATATCTACTGCTCCAGCGATAGCTGGGATATATCACGTCCAGCCATGCGTACCTATCAATTTTGACGTTTTTAAGAAGGTTCAAAACCTCTTCATCCTTAAACTCCGCATTGTCCTGCACACGGGTCTGTTCTAATTCGACCTCAACCAGATCAAGATCCTTTTTAGTTCTGAATACTGAAGCAAAATATTCATTTCGCTTATTCCTAACCTCTTCCTCCTCAAGGCCCATGTTGCCTTCTTTATCCTTTAGCGGCCCCACCTTCATTCTTGTCATTCTGCTGTTCTTAACGAACGCATTGAACACCTTGGGTTTCTCATTAATCCTAGATGCCAAAGCTTTGTCATGCCCAATTCTAGCTCTGCGAATTCCTTCCTATACTCCCTTCTGGCTACTCTATATTTCTCATGAGACCCTCCTGCCTCTTGCTTCTTATATCTAACATTTGCTTCCTTCTTCCTCTTGACGAGTTGCCTCACGTGTTTCGTCAACCACGATTCCCTTTTCCTATCAGTTTTTTTCTTGTCTCAGTGGGACTAACCTATCCAGAACACAGCACAAGTGACCGCTAAACCTCCTCCACATTACTTCTGTGCTTTCACACTTGGACATCTGATTCCAATTTACACTAACCAGTTCCAAACTCCTCCCTTCACAGTTAGCTCTTCTTCAGTTAAGCTCTTTCCATTTTGTCTGTTTTTATCCTTTTACACAGCTATGCTGAAGCTAAAGGAGTAGAGGTCCTTCTCACCAAAACGCTCCCAGACCAAGAGGTCTACCGCTTGACGAGGATCATTACCCAGAACTAGATCCAGTGTGGCCTCTCCGCTCATCGGCCGGTCTATATACAGTGTTAGGAATCCTTTTTGAACACACCTGACAAATTCAGCCTCATCCAACCCTCTTCCAGTCAGGAGGTTCCAGTCAATATGATGGAAGTTTAAATGACCCATAATTACATCCCTGTATTTCCTGCATTATTCTAAAATCTGCCTGCTCATCTACTCCTCGGTGTCCAAAGGGCTAAATGGGGGCCTATAGACTATCGTAGTTCCATGTTCTAAGTTCATCCCCTTTATTCCTAATTCTCCTAGCTGTGAAATGGACACATTTCAACCGCTCTGGCTACATTTATGTTTTGTCCCCTGCCTGTCTTTCCTCACCAACTCAGAACACATAGCATCATGCACTTGTCCTTCTACCCTAATCTCTGCACTAGCATTCTGATTCTGATTCCCACACCACCAACCTGGCAAACTAGTTTCAACCCTCCCCAACAGCTGTAGCAAACCTGTCCGCCAGGATATTGGTCACTTTCTAAGTCAGGTGCAGCACGTTCTTTTTTGTAAAGCTCAAACCTGCCCCAGAAGAGACCCCAATGATCCAGCAATCAAGAGTCCCTGCCCCCTGCACCAACTATCAGCCACGCATTCATCTGTTATAACTTCCTTGTCCTCCCCTCCCTGTCTCGTGGCAAAGGCAACAATCCCAAGATTACCTACCCCGAGATCGTTCTTTTCAACTTCTTTCCTAACTCCATATATTTCTTCTTCAGGGCCTCATTCCTACTCCTATCTATGTCATTGGTCCCTATACGGACCACAACAACTGGCTGCTCGCCCTCTCTCTTGAGGATATCGAGAACTCGATCCGAGATATCGCGGACCCTGGCACCAGGAAGGCAACAGCTCATCCGGGATTCTAGATGTCTCTCAAAGAACCTCTTACCTGTCGCCCTAACTATGGCACCCCCTATCACTACTGCTCTCCTTTTTTCCCACCTTCCTTTCTGAGCTGAGAGTTCAATCTCGGTGTCAGAGTTGCGATCACTACAAATGTCCCTGTTAGGTTGTCCCTACCAACCGTATACTTAATATTGATGGAACGGCCAGAGGGGAGCTCTGCTCTTTCTGACTATTCCCCTTCCCCCTCCTGACAGTCACCCAGTTAACTGTTTCCTGATGTTTCGGGGTGACTGTCTCCCTGAAACTCCGATTTATTACTCCCGAATGACACTAGGCTCTAGAATACTACACCACGGTACAGGTCCTTTGGCCCTCGATGTTCTGCCGACCCGCATATTCCTGAAAGAAATACTAAACTAAATTACCCCGTAACCCACTATTTTTCTTCCAACCATGTGTCAGTCAAGAAGCTCTTAAATACCTCTAATGTTTTAGCCTCCACCACCATCCCTGGCAAATCAATCCATGCACCCACAAACCTCTGTGTAAAAAAAAACTTACCCCTCATGTCTCCCCTAAACTTCCCTCCCTTAACGTTGTACCCTCTGGTACTTGCTATTCTTGCCATGGTGTGCTGACACTGGCTATCCACACTATCAAGACTCCCATGATCTCCTAGACCTCTATTAGTTTCCCACTCATCCTTCTGAGCTCCAAAGAGAAAAGACGCAGATCTTCTAGCCTTGCCTCATAAGACTTGTTCTCCAATGCAGGCAACATCCTGGTAAATCCCCTCTGCAGCCTCTCCATAGTTTCCACACCATTCTTATAATGACGTGACCAGAACTGAACACAATACTCCAAGTGTGGTCTTACGAAAGATTTGTAGATTTGCAACATAACCACTCTATTCTTGAACTCAATCCCCCTATTAATGGCCTAGCATCCCATAGGCCTTCTTAACTATCCTATCAACCTGTGCAGCGACATTGAAGAATGAATAGATTTGAAACCCAAGGTCCTTATGTTCATCCACACTCTTAAGTAACCAACCATTAACCCTGTAATCAGCCTTCTGGTGTGACCTTCCAAAGTGCATCACCTCACACTTATCCAGATTGAACTCCATCTGCCAACTTTCTGCCCAACTCTGCATTCTGTCTATATCCTCATGTAATCTTCGACAACCGACAGCTCCATCCACGACGCCTCCAGTCCTCGTGTCATTCGCAAACTTACCCATCATTTCGCCTCTTCATCCAGGTCATAATGATGCGAAGTTCTTCCAGCTCCAGCTCCGGTTCCCTCACTCGGTTTGACAGGAGATGCAGCTCTGTGCCCCTTTTTGCAGGTGTAGTCATCAGAGACAATTGTACTGTCCCTGAGCTGCCACATCTGACAAACGGAGAACTGGACTGCTCCATCTACTGCTTCCATTACCAACTTCTAAGTTAATTACATTAATTAAAGAAACAGCCGGCCTTACCTCCCTGGGAGCATACACGTCCTCCGCCTTTTCTCGCTAAAGCCTCAAAACTCCACTCATTCACTGGCCCACTCGCTCACTGGCTACCCTGCTTGCGCTACCCCTCTTTTTATTTGTTTGTGCTTACAATTTTCGATTGCCTTATCAGACCGCTTGTTCGCTTGACCTCGATTGCCCAATCAGCTGCTTTCAGCTCAGTCTGGTTCACGGTCAGCTGTCTTACCTGCGTCACGTTGCTACTGGTCATTGTACAGGGCTACAGCCAACACTTTTCCATGGCTTTGCCCACACTTGCCTTACTTACTTGTGTTTTTTTTACACCGACTGGTCCAACCTAGTTAAGTGAGGACACCCAGACAGAGTCCAACGAGTTTTCAGATTGCTTCTTTGGTAGTCTGGCAGTTTACTCCTCCAAGAAAAGTCTCAAATTTAGCAGATCATTACCTCACTTTCCTTGTGACCACGCTCAGTTGCTTTGATTATATTCTCAAGAGCAATAATCAGTTTAGAGTCCAGACCATTTTCATAAAAAATAGTCTACTTGTCTAAGAATGGTCCCGGGTTTAGCAGGTTATTACATGAAGCTTCTTGTGTAATTTTTTTCTGTTTACATTGTCACAGAGCAAGAATCAGTTCAGACTCCATCTAACCGGGGGAAAAATCAACTGGTTTGTCTGCTTCCCCTGTCATTAGTTCGACTGTTTACTTCTCCCACACCCGGTCAAAATCTCCCTCCTCTTAATCCAGAGGTATTTCTCTTGGAAACATTATTACCTCTCACTCAGCAGTCTGCATATTAGATGGCAATGGAACCCCAGTCCGAGAGGAACACTTCCATTCTATACAAATAGTAACATTTAATCACTAAAGTTATCCACTATATGCTCATAACAGTCTCTGCTGTTTTATGAAAGCATTATCTTCAATATTTCTCATTAGTTCAGCCTTCCATATTCTCTGTTTATTTACATTGAGCAATATCAGGGTACATTAAATTAGTTTTACAGCAGCATGTGATACTACTCGGATCCACGGTGATATTTGAACATCTGTCACCAATTCCAAAACTTATCGAAGACCTTTGGTCACTCAATATTTTTTTGGCTTATGAGCGTGGGTTTTAATTATTTTAGTATGTTTAGTCCATTGATGGATTGTCTCTCTTGCTTTCTCCACAACACGTGACCAGCCAGCAATCAAGTGGGGGAGCGATCCATTACTTTTGTTTTAGACATTATTACCAGTGTTCAATGAGAAGATATTCTTGTTGTTCATTGACTGTTTTCCAAGCAATCATATCAATATCACTGTGGGCATGTTTGTCCGCTGTACTGGTTCTGGAAAAAAAAGACTCTCCATGGCCCAGTCATGGTAAATGCCATCAAAACTAAATGTATTGCTATATTCATGTTCAGGTAAACCTCTAACACACAACGGCATTTTCTGCACCTATTTTTAACTTAAATCTTAAATTATTTTATTTCCATATTTTACTTGTATTTATAGACCATCCAATCCATATGCCCTTTTGCTTCGGAAAAGTGTGAACAGGCACTTGGATGTTGTTCTTTTCCTTTGATTTTTTCACAAAACTGCCCTTGTTCTCAAGGTGAGGGAACTGACAATCACCACATTGAAAGGAACTCTCCCGGTCCCATTTCTTGGAACAGTTGCTCCATCCTGAAGCTTCCCAATTCAGTGCCCCCGTCTACATCAATTGCTCAGTGCCGATAGTGATAACATTCCTGTCCCTCCGCACCCCAACAACAACAGCTGGTTGATATGGCTCCACCCACATTTATCTGGAGAATCATTTCTGTGTTTGTTGATGGACTCGTTTTGTCTATAAGTTCATAGGGCCCTGCAAACTATCCATTTAAGATATAGGCTTTTCTCTGCTGCTTCGTCTTTAGCATTTGGTTGGCTGCCACACAATTAGCCTCTTTCACAGTCTCCGCGAAATGTTGGAACTACTTTGCTGAAGCATTCCATTCCATTTCGGGTTCTGACTATGTTACCCCTAACTACTCCTCTAAAGCTCTCATTTCCCTTCCTATCATGAGTTTATAAGGGGTGTAATCACTATCTTTTTTAATATCATCACGGCCAAAGAACCTGCCATGTTGTTCTACGTTGTTGCAACATTTTTGCAATTATATTTTTAGTGGTCGATTTAACCTTTCCACAATTCCAATAGATTGTGGTCTATAGGGTATAACATATCTCTGCTCGTTCCCTAAAGGAGCCATTATCTGGATCGGGAAATGTGTGCCTTGTTCCGATTTGATACTCCGGGGTAGTCACCAGCAAGTGAATAGTCTTTCCAAAAAGTTGCTTTGCTTTGGCATTTGTAGGTTTTGTGTTAGCTTGGACAGCTTCCACCTTCTTTGTAATCTCATTCGGATTTCCGGTTTTTAACGCAGGAACAGCGGGCAACACTTGCTTCGAAACTTTAACGGAGTGGGTATGTTCTTATTTCCATTCCCACACAATATTTGTTTTCGGTAACTGTAGTAAAGCAGCTGCCTTAGTCAAACATCCATCACTATGATCGCAAAAGTAGCCTACCAGCCCCAAGACAGACCACAGTCCTTTCAGTTTTCGGGAAATAGGCAGTTTCATAATGACTTTTTCTCTTCAATTTTCACTTTTTCATTTTCCCCATGTTAAGATCATTCGTAAATACTTTACTTCTCGTGCCATCACCTGTGTGTTATTAGGGTTTATCCTTAGTCCCAATTCAAGTAATATTTTCCAATATTTTTGTCAATAGCTGATATGCTCCTGCATGGTTTCAGTTTGCAAGAGTATGTCATCTACCTATTGTACCAAACACTGGGTTTCTGAAATATTTTTAAACCTTCCCCCTAAGCACTGGTGAACTATAAATGGATTTATGGTAGTCCTGTGGTAGAGCAGTCCATTCATACTGCTGATCATGTAAGGTAACGTGTATTGACACTCTCATTCCAGTTGGATAGATCAAAATCCACTAATTATATCTGATACTGTGAACAATTGCACGCTTTCAATATGTTTGATCACTGTCTCCGAGTCAGTTGAAAGAGTTGGGGCTGTTAACAGAGTTGCTTTATTCAGCTGCCGGTAGTCTATTGTGAACCGCCAGCTACATCTGGTTTCCTCAATGGCCAAATAGGTGAGTTATTAGCAGTAGCCACCAGCCTCAGTACTCCTTTTGTACTAAAATTATATTACCTCACCTACAACATCCTCTCCTTTTCTTTTTTTGTGGCTGGGGATGCTTGGACCTGGCAAATGCCCCTGTCTTCTGTGCAATGATTTGCTGCACCTTCTGATCATTGCTCACCCCCTCCGGGTTTATCCACATTTCAGCCATGTGCATCTTCCATCCTGATATTCTCCTGCTGGAATCTGCATGCGTTGTATGTTTTGCATTAGAGTTGGCATCTGTTAAATCATACAGTTTACTGGTTCAAAGCAAAGCCGCGCTTTGGTCATACAACCACGTCAGGTATATGTACCTTGCTCACCGAGTAATGCTGCCAAAAGTATCGAACGTTTCAATGCAAGGTCTCCTAATATAACGTCCAAAGGTGCACTCGCATGTACCACTTTTTTTTTTACCTTGTATCTTCCATTTTGCGTTGTTATTACATTAGTGATGTTGAAGGTGTTTTTGCGACTCGCCAGAGTCTACAGAAAGTTAACAGTGTGGACTCCAACCCTACCATTCGCCAGAGGCCTTCCGATTTCATCATAACTTGTCTCACATAGCTATGTTGGTTAGGCCTGACAAGGTCATTGGAGTTCAGGATACAATTCCCTGTAAGGTCGTGTCTCTCTCATGTTATTTTGTAATCCCGGTCTTTCTGGCCCCTCCAATGACAAACCCCATTGCTCTACTCTTTCTCGTCTCCGGTTTGGCCGTTCTCTCTTAATATCTCTCTATTGACCTCAGATATATGATTTAATTTCTCCACCTTCAGTTCTCCCTTTTCCTAACCTTGTTCCATATCCTCTGACATTCCTTCCCCTTTGATATGTAACAGGGAGGTCATTGGGAAGCGAACAGGCAGCCTGACATTCGATAGACATCCCCTTCCCATTACAGAGTTTAGTTGGTATTTGCATCTCTTTTTTTTCGCGCTCTACTCATTTTCCTCAGTGACCATGCCTTAGTAGGGGTGCGATCAAATATTTCCAGAACCCTTTTAGATTTATCGGAACGGTGAGTCACCACTTTTCTCAACCATATATCTGAGGACCCCGTTCTAAATAGTCGCACTTTAATGCTGTTCCAAACACCCCTTTGTACACAGTCCATAAACGGGACGCAAATGCAGTGGGATGTTCCCCTCTCCTCTGGTAACATTGCATAGCGGGTCTACCGGGTCTCCCTTGTCAGCACCCATTGCAGTGATTACTGCGTTCTTCAGTCCATTCCCAGAACGTTGCTTTCCCAGAACATGTGGATGTATATCTGGCAAAGCTGAATGTATATTTGGATATTAACACATTACCATTAATTTCCTTTCCTCTGAGTGAGCTATGCCATATATTACACTGTCATGTCTAGTTGCTTGGAAAGAACTCACGGATCGTCTCCGAGCACCGAGGTCGCGATATATGTAGCAATATCTGTAAGCTGCTGTACCTCGATCAGTGCGGTGTATGAGAGGTTCGTTTTTGATTTGTTCACTATGCGCGGCCCCTGTCCCAACTTTCTGATAGTAACTCGAGATACGAATCGTGCAGAACGTAATACCGTGTTAGTTTCCACGGGAAATGGTGCTCTGTAGTTATCGTAACTGTATCAAGTAGCTTCAATTATCAAATCCTACAAATCAATAAGTTCATATTCACCTTCCTTCCTTGTTTAGATCCAGAAGCATAAATTATTCCTCTCTGTGCTTCAAGTTGGTCCTGCAAATTTTGAATCTGATTTACACACTTTGCACGATCGCCAGTGTTGCTTTTCATTTCCGGTGCAGGTTTCCGAATCACATTTGTAGCCGTTTATAAAACACTGCATTGTTACCGCAATGCTTCCGCTTCATCCTTCACGACTTCGGCTGCTGACTGTAGTTTAGTTTTTATTTTCTTTAAGTGATTTCTCATACTTGAGCCGAAACTGGTTCATATGCATCAGGTCTCCACTGTGTAACTCTCTCACTAAAGGTCTCTTCTTCCTTTTGGATCATTTTGTGCTCGCCTTCTAACCTATATCGCTCTGCTTCTACTTTTTGCCACAGTCTTTCTCCGATTCTAATCCCCGCGGTTCTGACATACCACTTTGTCCTAACCCGACCACATCCTCATTTAAACAGCCAACTGGGACTGCTAATTGTAATTGTTTAAACTTCCTGTTCGACTGCTTCGATGAGGACTAATTTACACAGGGCATGCCCAGTTGCTTTCACGTCACAGCCATACAAATTCCACATTCCCAGTCTCTTCTTCAACGCGAATTTCTAGAGGTATCCATTCAAATTAAAACAATCCAAGTATTTTCGATTTGGAAAATCCCCTGGATTTCATCCTGTGAACTTCAGCCTGTGTTACATCAGATCTATCAATACCTCACGCACGTGGTCGGACTCGAGTCACCAGTTCATCAAAGAGAATCATCTTCGAGACCACGCAGGGGCGTCAATTCTATTGCAATAATGATCAGTGAGGCACAGGGAATCTGTATTTAACGACAAGTATCTTACACTCTCAGGTAAAAAGCACGTGGGTTCACAAACTATCTACCTGTGTCCACCCTACTAGAATTCCTGACCCTCCATGAAGAGTCAATGAAGAGAAAACTGATTACACGAGAAAAGAGTCTGCTGTGGCCAGACATTCATCGTGGGAACCGATCTCCACGTGTCCCTGGGGTCGTCCTTAACAACGTTGATTGGTTTCTGATTGCTGGAGAGTTATCGCCCCAGTGCATTTAGAACTCCTGACTTTTATTGTCTTCCTCATCAATTGATCTCAATTCCATTGGCTTAATGTCACCTAACCTACCTGGATCAGCTTGTTACAGGGCTATAACCATCATTGTCCCACCCCAGCCTTCTATATTTTGTCTTCCAACTCTGACTGGTCTAAACCAATTAAATAATGCAACAAAGACAGCTTTTTTTCGGGATTACAAATTGCTTCTTTGGTAGTTTTGTCGTTTTACATACTAAGTAGCTGCTCCTCCAAGAATGGTGTCATTTAGCAGAACATGATCTAAAGTTCCTTGTGTCGACGTTCAATTGCTCAGATTAGTTTGACCCAGAACCCGATTCCACGCTCTATGCAGAACAAATATCTGATTCTCCGGGAATGGTCACAGGTTTAGCAGCTCAATACCTGAAATTCTATTTCCCTGATTTGATTATCCAAGAGCAACAATCAGTTCAGAGTCCACAAAAAGGTGTGGGGGGATTGATATCTATACAAGGACTAGTGACATGACTGCTCTATCTGTCTTCGATTGGACAATTTCTGCTGAGCAATATTAAAACAACTTGATGTTTCTCTATATTTAATTGCATATTGCTATGACCTTCGCAGATGAATAAGCTGTAAGAGTTAATGCTCCACTATGTCCTTCTCTGCATAATGTACCATCCCACTATTATTCCTAATACACTCTGCTTCCTCCTTAACTTTTATTTTACTGTTCAATTAAAGGAAGAACATCTGTTGTGGTCAATCTTAGCATTGTCGGCAAAATCCATTTCAATCTATATTTTGGCAATCCCAATATAACTCATGACTATTGCTCTCACAGTTTCATATGCCGTACGGTTAACATCACTACTATCTATTCTTTTTACATTTGTCTTGTCTTCAATATTTATCTTGTGTGGTTATTCATCCATGTACTCTTCTATCGATTTACTAAATATCCCTGCAGGTAAAATAAAGTATTTCAGATTGTATGTTTTACGTGTTTTGCTACTAAATTTTACTATGAACTTTCAAATTTAATCTATTGGGTTTGAAAAGCCTCCTACACAGCGCGTATAAACATTTTAATCAGACCTCATTGTTCCGCCGCTGACTCAACGTCAAGCAGTTCCTTTCAGTTTACCTTCTCAAGTCCCAGCAGTATATATACACACACTTTGCCATTATGAAAGTTAATTTACTTTTTTATTGATATAATCCCCGATAAAACTTTTGGACTAACAATGAAATAATAACTTGCTGCAAAAGGATCAACAACTTCCCTAATCTTAGTTCTACCCTGATTGTCACAGGGTAACGTGGAATTGTCCTCAGTGTGGCGATATCGCTGGTCATGTATGTCTAAAGGAAAATAAAAACGCTGTAATAACGATTTAGATGATTACCTATGGAACGATGTGAGGCAAGGAATGAAAACGAAGTCGAAGCAAAATGATGCTTAATTGAGAATTGGGCGGAATTGCGGCAGCCATCTACAGTGCAGCGGGACTGATTAAAAGAAGCATTCATGCTTTCCATCATGTGGTGACCCGTCTTGAAGAGATGCTGTCCACCTTAATGAGGAGGCAACTTATTTGCGATGAAGCTGAGTGCCAGGAGCGTGTAAGTAATGCATTTGAGTCAGTCCTAGAGTGCTTGTGAAAGAAAAGAGTGAATGATAAGAAAAAAAAAAATAGATCGCAGCGAAGGGGAAGTATAGCGTGAAACATGTAATGATTTATGCGAATTTTGAATGTAGTATCGTAATTATTATCAGAATAGAAGTGTAACACTGGAGATCAAATTAAGTGTTTACAATCGATAGAAAAGTTGCCGGTACAACATCTCCATTCACAGAAATATAATAAACAGGGGCTAGGTTTGAAACAGGAGGTTGGTGATAGATGTCGTGATGCAGCTCCTTATAATATGACGATAAATGGCAGGCTATTTCCATAAATCTCCCGCCAGCATACAAACAAAGATCCCAGTTCTGTTGTCAATACTCCGATTTCCTTACCCATTTGAGACCAAGGAGAAAGACGCAATGGTAGGAAACGGGGCAGGAATCTGAAAGAAGAATATAACATGCCCTACTTTTTTTTTACCTCAGCATCTGAGAAATATTGATCATGACATTACTGCCCGCGGATAAGCATGGTGAGCAGCTGACCACCAGAGGGCTGTGTAATGTAAAGTTATGACAGATGAAAGGAAATTGATTGGAATGCGTTCCTGTGCGACATATCAAAAGACCACAACACAGAGCAGCTTTATGAAGCCACAAAATTATATTCATAACATTCGACTTTTCCGGAAATACAAAGATAGAAGACTTAAGTGAAGAATTACAAAATCCGATAGGTTGCTTTTGTGATAGATCAGAGGACACCGCTAGAGGTGCTAACCAAATGTAACCATACGAGCGGCAAGAATAAAAACTGAAAAACTTACGAAATAGAAACAGCAGTAGGGCATTTGGCCCATCGAGTCTTCTCCGCCATTTAGTAAGTTCATAGCCAATCTGACCATGGGCGCTTTTCCACCTATCTGTCTTTTCCCATTAACCCTTAATCCCCCCACTTTTCAAAAATCTGTCCGACATAATCTTAAATATATTTGCTGGAGTAGCCTGCATTACTTAATTGGGCAGAGAATTCTACAGATTTACCACTCTCTGGGAAACTATTTTCTCCTTATCTCCGTCCAAAATCAGCATTGTCGTAACTTGAGGCTATGTCTCCTAGTTTCGGTTTCATCTACCAGTAGAAAAAAAAAGTTTCTGCCTCTGTATTATCCATCCCTTTCCTAGTTTAATATGTTTCTATATCGTGCATCTCCAAGCCACAGACTTCAACAGAACTTGGAAAAAGACGAAAAAGAGTTATTAGAGATAGAAACAGAGCTGAATCAGAAGATGCAAGCAAACGAGTTTCTTTTAGGCGCCATCATCATAAACTCTTCCCTCTGATTATAAGGGAGGTAAAACACTAAAGGAATATACCTTCACTCCATCATTAAGGCAGTAAACGCCATAGTTCCGGATTGGGCTGGGGGCGTGTAGCAAACGGGCCAGTACAGTATAAAAATCTGTTACTTTAACGGTAGTGATGGGAATATTAAACCTGATAATACACAACAAATCGTTCATTTAATCTCAATCCTATCCTTGGTCAGTGATTAGATGTGAGAAAACGTTTAAGTCGTTGAAGATTTGGTGACGTCGTGACGTAATCTTTTAGATATATTGAATAATAATTTGCGGCCGATACATAACTTACAGCGTTCATTTGCTTTAGATTCGAAATGATTTCTTAAATGCTGTATGATTCTAACTATAGATTATTTGTTATCTGTTCAACACTTAAAATTTCTGCGATAGATTAAAGTACGAATGCATTGAGAATGTAAAATATTGCACAGGACTGGGTATTTGTGAATTCAGTTGGAAGAGAAACAGAGGTAATGCGTGCGTGAGTGAACGAAAGATACTCATGTGATTGTTAACATTGTCATAAAAGGATGTTTGAATTAATATTTTTTAACGAGAGTATCTCACTGTCCGCAAATGTCTGCTTCATTGGTTGAAATAAATTTGCAGGAACATGTGAATATCAGAGACTGCATCAGTTTCCGAAATTGTATGAAGTCTTAGTGTATGGGAGCCGCAATCAACCACATCTGCTGTCCCTTTGTTCTTTAGAATATTTGATTAAGATTTTCATCCTAGGAGTTAACTGTTTATTCTATATACGCCAGTTACCAGCGACAGTTTTGAAGGAAGAAACGTTGGAGCTTAGATTTTTGTTTTGCCTTAACTGCGTATCTTGATTGCGTTTTTCTGTTTGTTTGCTGTGGTATTGATTTCAGAGGGAGACACGGATTCCACACTGGACATGTGAAACCCACGTTAAATGGACCGAAATATGAGTGTATCTATTCCGGGTACGATGAACCAGCTGTTCGAAGGTAAATTGACAAGACAAATTCGTGTGTACTTGAATTGGGAATTTGAAATTCGCCTTCTGGCAGGCTGGTTCATTCGGAAAGCAACAAAGAATGCTGCTGAGTATTTTAAAAAGCTGATCCTGAGTCGCAAGGGTCCATTGGAAAACATGTTTGGATGTAATCATAGCATCCGTCCTGTAATAGGTAACCGTGATTTCAGTTTAGATAGCGTGCAGCTTCAGTTCGAATTAAGCAGTCTGCTTTCAAAATCAGCCCTAACTCAGTAAATCATCCATGTCCTGAAGGATGGTCAAATTAAAGTCTGTCTCCAAGAACACTATAATAGCAGCTTTTAGGTATAGTTGTAAACTGTACCGAAGATTATACCTTCCTTGTGGAAAATCACTAGCCACAGTCCTCCAGGCAGAATACACTCCATCCACTGCTTCGTCGGCCTTCCCTTGGTTAACCAGTTCTGAATCTATGCAGCCTGGTTTCACTAGACCCCAGGCCACCTAGCTTTCTGAAAGTGTGCAACATAGGGAACCCAGTCTAATACATTACAAAATTCATGTATCCTAGATCGGCTCTTCTGCTTCATCATTTCTTCATGCAGTTTTTCTGCCTCATTAGGGACACAAAAACATGCTGACTATCCCCAACTAGAATACGTTTCTTCATAAATTCCGTCTCCAAGAAGCCTTTCCAATCCCTATTACATTTCTTCAGCAATATGTTCGCTCGTTTTCTCTATTTTCCTCGATTCCATACCTTCTATTGCCGGGAAATGGTTTACATTCATGTATTCCCAGTTACCAGGTCGTAATTCTAAGTGTCTGCATGCCTCAGCTCAACTTCCTTTTTTCCGCTGTATCCACATTCATTAAGGTCTTACGCACTGGTGAATACTGAAGCAAAGTATCATAAATGACTTTCACTGCCTCCTTGCACACCATACACGTTTCCTCTTTTATCTCTTATCTCTCCCACTCTCTCTCTCATCATCCTCCTGTTTTTCACCTACCTTAATTCGGCTCTCCCATGCTTCTCATGAATTGGTCAAGTGTAATACCAGTTGATGTTCTATGTTTCATACCGAACGGTCCATGTGTGTGCTGTAAAGGAACGTTCAGCAATCGGACCACAAACCGCAGCGAATGTCGCTGTATACCTTTTTTATTAACAAAAGTCCTTGAAATATTGCCCTCGATCTCTTTTATATGCTTAGAAGCACATATGTGCATCGTGTTTAATTGTGATACATGTCATCGGCTGGTACTGCGAATTTCAGCACTCAACACACTCGAAATGAATGGAAAGAACAAATGAAACAGTCAATTAAGGCGTGTACTCCATTTCACCTCCTAAGCTAAACTCCTGCCCGTAATGTCGGAAACGAATGACTCCGTCGAATGTGACAAAACGTGTTCAAAGTAGATTGTCCATGTTGATTGCTCAGGATAATTGTCTATATTAATAACAACACTAATCAGAAAATGTTCCATTTCAGCAGCTGAAGCCGGGTATCTTGGAAACTACTTTGGTAATGTTCATATTAACACTTGTTTTAAATTTAATAACCTGTAACATCTCATGGAGAAATTAATTTATGGCATGGTTTCGGAGTGAAAAGAACACTTTAATGTCAGTGTTGTGTAGATCTTTGACCCTTGTGTGGCTGATGTCATAACCACTGTAACTGCCTCAGAGGAATTACTCTTGAATTCTATATAACTCTGTAAAATTGATCTCCGGTCCACATGAGCAGTTGGAACGTTTCGTACCACTGAACGCTGCTTCCGACGGAATATGGGATATCCAGCGATTTACTTCATCGCGAGCGTTTTCTATCCTGCAATTGTAGCGATTGGTATCCCCGGTAAGATACTGGAACTTTCACTCTATTTATAGAGCCATCGTCTTGCTTTTGTTCCTCTGAACTGTTTGGACTTTCACTCACCTCAGTTCATTTTCCACATTTTTTTTCCGTGTGATGATTCTTTTTTTACTCCTTTGTCAAATACGGTGTGCCAATATTGCCGCAGTCTCATGGTTTGATCTTGCTCTGCTTTCTTAAAAGGCAACGGTCTCTTTTCCAGATACGCAGCTTTTTCAACTGACCTTCCAGTCGAATATCGACAAGCAGGTCAGTTCATCCATAATCACAAAAAAATAACTTATGCTTTGAATCACTTTAAGTTCAATGCACATAATCCTTTCAACAATTTCACCTCTAATATTGGAAATGGAGTTGTTTCTGGAGGGAATGACTTCTCACCGGTACGTGCATCGCGTAAATCCGATTCCCCGCTTTGAACTGTCAGTAGGACGCCAACACACTGCCACTCCAGTCCTCCAGCCGGAGTGCACCGACGGAGCCGGCACACATTGAATCTCTACTTTTTACTTCCAAAACAACTATACCCTGCATAGCATTGGAAGAATGGTGGGCAATCAGAGAGCTGAAGACACTGATACTTCTGTGATGTTTTTTTTTCTCCCTCTCCAAATTTCTCGTAGTTAATTTAACGGCCATTGTGATCCTATCTCGGGGAAAGTGCGGCCTCTCCAAATGCATCACCCGTTACCTGGTTGGAATGGCAACAGCGGATCTGATGGTCGTTATAGTTTTTGCTTTGGTGGATCAGACCAACAACATCTACATTTTTTCTAGATACCTGCTCATCACTCCTGTCTGTGCTCTGACACTTGTATTTAGGGTTGTAACGCGGGACTGTTCTGTTTGGTTTACGGTGAGTTTTACCTTCGATCGTTTCATCGCAATATGTTGTGGAAAGCTGCGTGAACGATACTGCACTGAGAGAACAGCAACGGTGGTTATGGTGACGGTGGCCATAGTGAGCTGCGGGAGATGTGCCCCGTTTTACTTCGCCGTTGAACCATACGTCATCATTGACAACATGCCGTGGCGTTGCTCCCTCACACATGAATATGCCACTTCACTTGTGTGGAAAGTAATCGAATTGTTTGAAAGCATTTTAACACCGTTGCTACCAATCAGCTTAATTCTTGTCTTCAATGGGTTAACAGTCAGACATATCTTTGTGGCAAATAGAGTTCGCAGAGGGCTTCGGAACAACAGTGATAAACAGAAAGATACCGAAATGGAAAACCGCAGAAAGTCAATGATTTTATTGTTTGCTATATCAGCTAATTTCATATTATTTTGGATGCCCTATGTAGCTCATTCCTTGAAATGGCAACCGGAAAACTATGTCTATCAGGACAGTTATTTGAATACCCCGGTATATATACTACAACAACTTGGGTACATGTTGCAAATTCTGAGCATGTGCACCAATACTTGTATCTATACACTGACACAAAGGAAATTCAGAGAGGAACTGAAGAATGGATTGAAATACATGGTTACGGTAAATGGAGTCCTGTGTAAATGACGCCCACGTCGAATTGAAATTTAGAGGAGCTTTCGAATAAAACAGTTTTAAGCATGAGTAGGTTTGTCATCAATTTAAACAATCATTTGCCTCCTGGTCATCCTGAAAATGCACAATCCACGGAATATTGCCTACTTCCTTTATTTAAGGTAGGAAATGTGACAAACGTACATTGATCTGGCTTGATTTTCACATATGTTGAGGTGCACTCCAAACTATCACAGAGAATTGACACTCATAAGGGTGGGAATTGCTTCTGGACACCCGCGGGTTCAGTTTTTGAAAATAGTCAGAATTGGGTAAAAGAGAGTAAAGGGATTGGCACTGAAACACGGGGTGATTATTATATTAACACAGCTGTAGAAAGGAAAGAAACAGTGGATAAACTGTCTATTGATAGACTGTAAGAATATCACTGAAGCAGAAAGGGAGTCATTACTCTTTTGGAAGTATACTGCGAAGAATACACGCATCCCCTCCCCAAACCTATCAGCAGAAAAAAAAAGGAGAAACGAGGAACTGTTCGGGAACTAGATTTTGGACGGGTGCCATATTAAGAAGGATGTTCTCACAGGCAACTTAATGGCACTTCCACGGAATAAAAGGTTTAGATATGACACAGTTTCTCAGTTGCGTCTCGAAAAGTGTCCTGGCATAATAAGAGGGCAAGAGATATAGAGTACTATCCTTCTGGGATTTCGTACCTGGAAAAGAAAAGCATCAAGTGACATGTCTCATCGCGGGTAACTGATGAACATTTGCTATAACCTTACACATAGGAGCTGATAGTATGGAATGTATTTAATTGATGCTATTAGGTAGGAACTTGGGAAAATAATTTGGGAAATGGCCAACTCTGTTGATAACGCCCAGCCCCAATTGCAATTCAGCAGAGTTTTCAAATAAAATGTTTTTTTTAAATGAGTAAGTTTGCCAAATATGTCATAAGTTCAAATAATCATGTGCTTGGTTTTCCAGAAACGAATGAATTCCAAATTATCGTAGAGACTTGACAATCAGCCGGGAAATGATACCGCAGCACAAAAGCCAGGATCAACAGGGCCCGGGATAGCTTCGTCCACCAGGCCACCAAAATGAGTAACTCTCGATTATTTGAATGTTGCATTTCAGAATAACACTCTGATCTGGACCGACGTTTACGTACCGGGAGTCACCTAATTAATTACGTTGATTATTACGGCCTTTTTCTTAAAGAAGAGCTGGCTACCGTTGCATCCCTCCATGCTTCCCTGCCCGATATCATTACACGGCCCGGAGGTTGGGGACCTCTGACTTAATTGACATTATTAGGTAGGAATCTGTGAGCCGTATTTGGGAAGTGATGTGTTACTTCAGATGCACCAAAGATATATGGTGATTGTTTATGGAGCACTTGATTGGGGTTAAGTATTGGATTGTTTCATTGAGGCGGGAAACGGATGGCCATGTAGAGTGAACTTGATTGACAAGAGTTAAGGAAAACCTCTTCAAGAGGAAGACAGAAATACACTTAACGTTTGGGAAAAATGATCAGACAGGGTTACTGAAAGTCAGAATGTAGCCAGGAAGAATTTAACAATAGACGTAGAAGGGGTCATAACAGGACCACGGAGAGACGCATCAAGATAGGTGAAAAACAGAATGATGACGAGAGAGGGAGTGGGAGAGACAAGCGATAAAAGAGGAAGCATGTGTCTGGAGTGCAAGGAGGAAGTGAAGGTCCTTACTGATACTTTGCCTCAATATTCCCCAGTGAGTGCGACGTTGATTTGTGTGGATACCGCGAAAAAGACAGATGTACTGGAGCATTCAGACGCTTAGAAATAGAAGCTAGAAAGTGGGAAAACATTGAAATAAATATTTCCCGGGGTGCTAGAAGGAATATACTCCAGGTAATTAGAGAAAGCGAGAGAAGATATTTCTGGGCTTTTGGACATGACATTTGCGTCATGACTAGCCACAGAAGTAGTGCGGGAGGTTTGGAGAATGGCAAATGTTATTTCTTTGTTCAAGAAATGTTCTGTAGTCCTGAGAATTACAGGCCAGTGATTCTACGGTCAGTAGTGGGCAAGCTATTGGAAAGGTATTTATTTTTAAAGACAGTATTTACAAGCATTTTGAGAAACTAATCGTGGTTGGGGATAGTCAGCATGGATATCTGAAGGCAGGATAATGAGCCAGAATAAATTCGATGAAAAGGTAGGAAATGAGCTAATTGAGTCACAACATTCCAGCTGAGGTATATCAAATGTTAAGGTGATTCTCTGAGCTCCGTATGCAGCACGCATTCAGAACGTCAAATGGTCTGGGATCTTGTGAACCCTGGCTGCATAGATTCAGAACTCGCTAAGCAAGGAATGCCAGTGGATGGAGATGTTCTGGAAGGAAGGTAAAATTCTTAGTACACCGTACAACTCTATTCTGAGAGAGTGACATTAATTTGAACATCCTGCAGCACCTGGAATTTGCCTGACTGTCAATTTACCTTTGAGCAGCCGGCTTATAGTACTCAGAATAGATAAACTAGTATCTCGATCACCTTAGCCTTGATTTCACATGGCCAGTGTGGAATCCGTGTCTCCCTCTGAAATCAATACCAAAACAAACGAACGAAGGAACACAATCTAAACACGCAGGTATGTCAAAACAAAACTCTAAGCCCGAAGTTTCCTCTTTCAAAACTGTCGTTGGTATCTGGCGTATGCAGAATAAACATTTAATTCCTAGAGTGAGAATCCTTATCAGATATTCTGAAGAACAAAGGGAAAACAGATGTGTTTGATTGCGACCCCCATACACTAAGATTTTATACAATTTCGGAAAAAGAAGCTGTCTCTGACTTTCACATGTTCCTGCAAATTCATTTCTCACAATGATGCAGACATTTGCAGGCAGTGAGACCCTATCGTGAATGAAAAGGATTAATTTAAACTTCTTTTCAATACAATCCTAACAATCACAAGACCAACCTTCCGTAGATTCACGCACTCATTACGCCCGTTTCTTTTTTAACTGAAATTACAAATGTCCAGTCCCTGTGCAATAGTTTACATTTTAATGCTTTCACACTTTAAACTATCACAGACCACGGCATACTTTCAGGTGTTGAACAGTTAACAAATAATCTATAATTACTATCATACAACATTTAAGAAATCCTTTCGAGTAGAAAGGAAAGTGCCGATGGTTGTTATGTATCGTACATAAGTTAATATTCAACAGATCAGCATTCTGAAACCAGTATCAGTAACTCAGCTTTCGGCTGTGCAGTGGCTTCTAATTGCAGCTGTTGAAATACCTCTGTGTCGAAGATTTGGGTTTAATGGCATATCAGGGAGCATTCCGGCAGTAATTGTCGAAACCCTTTGTATGTGCATGAGAATAAAATATTTAATTGAGCGCAGTGAACCCCTCCTCGATGATCTGTGTATTATGAATTCTATGAAGGGCCCACATAAGATGTCTGGACCCGCAAGGTCAGTTGACCATAATCTTCCACAGATGCAGCCTGATATTTTAAATACAGTCCTGGTTGTTCATGTATTCAATCACAGAAATTTCGGTACTTACATAAGGTCAAGTCGGGAGCGGAAAAAAAATTCAAAAGGTAATTCCGAGTTTCCTTTGGAAAACGACATTTTGTTTTGCGATTTCTTTTCCTAATTCGCTGACAACATTAGCACACAAAATGTGAAACACAAAAGCACAAAAAAAACTGAATATTTTACCCACAACAGACGGTAAGAAGAAAGTAAGAGGTCCCATGTTGATGTCACTCGACACCCAGCCTGTCGGAAGTACATTTACCCCTCTGAAGACCATCCTGCAGTTGCATTCGGTAACAGAATCATGGAACAGAGAATCATAGAGCAGTACGGCACTGAAACAGACTCCTCCACTCACTCGTCAGTGTTGAACTGGACCGTGTTATCCAGAACGCTGACATGCATGTTGTTGTTATCCCATAGTCCTCCCATGTTATTGATGTTGTTATCCCATTGTCTTTTAAATATTGAAATCAATGGTTGATAACGTTCCGATTCTGAACCGTCCCAAACTTTCCCTGTGACCCCAGTCCTGAAATCACGGCTTCGGCCTCTCAATATATCTTTGTACTCTTTCAAAATTGCTGATATCGTTCATGCAAGTAGGTGACCCGAACACATACAATACTCCATCTTAAACATTATCATTGTCTTCTACAACATGAACACAGCATCATAAATCCTGTATGCATTACATTGATATATGAAGGCCGAAAGGTCATAAGTTCTCCTTAGACACTATCTACTTATGACTCTACTTTCAAGGAATTATAGGTCGGTATTATCAGGTCCCTCTGTTATTCCTCTGTTATTTGCAGTTTTAGTTTATCATATTACCAAACAGATCATCGATATCGATAACAAACACCAGTGACCGATTATAAGCAAGCACGATGCGGCCGTAAACAAGAAACGGCGCATCACGAAAGTTTTCAAAATATGGCGGACTGTTTTTTCCAGGGCATTTGAAGAAAACCCTGCCAAGTGTTATCAGCACTTAGCCCGCAGTACCAGAGGTTCCAAAACATTAGACCTGTACGGTAGGTAAGGCCTGTCGCTGCTACCCGAGTCCGCATTTTGACAAATCGGATCACTGGACTGGATCCTGCTCCCTGCATAAAGACAGAGCCGAAAGTGAAAGGCTGCAGAGTTAATACCAACTGATGGATGGTCGCTGAAGGCAATTGAATTGTTTCAATATTGCCTTTATTGCTTTCAGTGGGTTCTGACCTGATCAGTATCTTATAACATGACTGAATGACTACACCAGGGGTGTTAGTGACTTTATTAAAACGGCACTGTATTGGTGTGTCCTGGTTGAACAATGAAATCCGGGACTTGCTAAGAGGCATTCAAGTCTGGAGATCCAGAATCCTACACGAGGAGCACTTATGATTTCAGTAAAGGCATTTCTCGGGTGAAGTAGATATTCCGGACGAGACTGAATCAACAAGGGATGTTCGACGGCAGTGCTTGGCTTTGAATCCCATGAACTGCTACAAAACTAAATCTTACGACATAGGGACCAGAAGATCTTCGCTTCAGGATGAGTTCAATGTTCTCTATGCTCGCTTTGACCATCGCTGCAGGATGGAACCATTGTGCAACCCCATGTCACCCGATGATACTTTAGTCTCGGTATCTGAAGATGACGTGCGGATTCACTTCAAGAGAGTGTAATTAAAGAAAGCATCCTATCCGGACGGAGTACCTGGCCGAGTACTAAAGACCAGGTCCGACCAGCTGGCTGGTGTGTTCACGGGTGACCTCAGCCTCAAGTCCAGCAGTAGCTGGTACCCACCAGCTTAAAGCAGGTTCGTGCTGGTGCCAAAGAAAAGCGTAGTAAACTGTCCAAATGATGATCGCCCACAGGTACGTGCATACACAATGATGAAGTGTTCGGCAGGCCAGTGGAACCCATCCAATTCACCCTTCAGAGAGCATCTAATATGCTTCAGCATCAGCCCTTTCCGATGCTGCAACAGATGCTTTCCCGTTCGTTCTTCAAACACTCTGGAATATCTGGACAGCAGAGATACGTATATCAGGATAGTCTTTATCGGTCATTACTCGGTATTTACACCATCATCCTGTAAAATCTGATCTGTAATCTCCGTGACCTGGGCCTCCATGACGATGTGTTAATGGATGCTGGATTTCCTGACATGCAGACCTCAGTCAGTTCGGATTGGTAAAAACCCCTCTTCCCCAAACACCATCAGCGCAGACGCAGAATACGGATATGTACGTAGCCCTCTGTTCTACTCACGATACGCGTATCACTGTGTGACTAAGCAGAGCTCCGACGGTGTATACACGTACGCTGATTTCAACACTGTTGTTAGCAGTATCGAATGTGACGTTGAATTAGCATACAGAAGGGAGATTGAAAACTTGGCTGAGTGGTGTAGTAACAACAACCCCTCACTCAATGTAGTTAAAACGAATAAATGACTGTAGATGGCAGGAGAGGGGAATTCGGAGTCGATTATTGTGGACCATTCACTCAGTAGCCGCTTTCCCTATCATGAATAACTCTTTATAACTTGATTATTGACTGTTTGTCGCACTTCCACGAGGAAGATTACTTCTCGCCCCCCAACAGACACACCTCGGTCACCAGTCTCGAACATAGTTCTTCCCCACAAACCGTCAGGTTAATCAACACATCCATCCTATAACCCATCACCCCACCCCGCCCACTTCCACCAACAACTAGTTTACAATTTCCTGCAAGAGTCAACTCATTCACAGATACTTATAAGCGGTACTTATTCTGCATACAATCAGTCCAAGTATAAATCCTAATCTAAAGTGTTTATATATATCGTAACTTCTTGTGTGTTTCAGGCTAAATTTGTTTATTTTTATATGCATAATTTCCTTTTCTGTAGTGCTTTACCGAAAAAATGAGAATGAACAAACTTAATGTTCAGCAGCACACACAAAACGCTGCAAGATAGAAAAAAAAGTAACAAGCAAGTCACTAACAGTAGAACGCCTGGAGATGCTAAAAATCGAATACAACCCATACAAAATGTTGGGAGGGTCTCGGCAGATCAGGTAGCATTTATGGAATTGAATAAAGACTCAATGGACCCAACATAAACAAGGTGAGGGAGAGGAAAGAGGCTAACTATAATGTGATAGATGAAGCCAGGTGGATCGGATAGGTCCAGAGCTACAGAAGAGTGAATCTTATATGTCAGGAGAGTACAAAATACGAAAGACGGATGAAAGAGGGGTTTGAGGAATAAGACAGAGTGGGGAATAGAGAGGAAAAAAAAACTGAAAGGAAGTTTCGGTTCAAGCCTCATGCCATAGAAAATTTTACCTGTTAGGGCTAGGAGGTGCAGAGGGCAGAACAGAAGGGTTGGTTAAGAACACGACTGGAAATTCATGTGTAAAGGAAAAAATGCTGGAGAAGTGAGAGGAATCTGAAAGGAGATATTAGTGAATCATGGGAGGGGGCGGGGTAGAAGATTGTCAAAATGGGTGGTGATAGGCAGTTGAGGAGGAGGCGTTATAGGACAAATTGGAGAAACGAGGAAAGAGGAAAGAAGCAGGGACAATAAGGAAGTTAGAAAAATCGAAGTTAATGCCATTAGATTGGAGGTTACCTAGACGAAATACAAACCGTTGCTTATCCAAAATGAGAATGGGTTCTTTAAAGCAGATGATGAGCACATGGACCGACATGTCGGAGAGGAATAGCGAGAGAAATTGAAATGGCTGCCGATAGAACCATACATCATTACAGCACAGAAACAGGCCTTTTGGCCCTTCTAGGCTGTGCCGAGCCATTTTTCTGCCTCGTCCCACTGACATGCTGCTGGAACATATTCCTCCATACACCTCTTATCCATGTACCTGTCCAAGTTTTTCTTAAATGTTAAAAGTGATCCAGTATTCACCACTTCATCTGGCAGTTCGTTCCACACTTCCACCACTCTCCGTGGGAAGAAGCCCTCCCCTAAAATTCCCATTCCACTTTTCCCCCTTCACCCTTAATCCATGTCCTCTGTTTTTTCTTTCTCCCCCAGCCTCAGTGGAAAAAGCCTGCTTACATCCATTCTATCCATACCCATCATAATTTTATACAACTCTATCAAATCACCCCACAATGTTCTACGTTCCAGGGAATAAAGTCCTAACCGATTCAACATTCTTCTGTAACTCAGTTTCTCAGGTCCCGGCAACCTCCTTGTAAACCTTCCCTGCACTGTTTCAACCTTATTAATATCCTTCCTATAATTCGGTGACCAAAACCGCAACCAATACTCCAAACTCGGTCTCATCAATTCCTTATGCAACCTCACGATAACATTCCATTTCTTTTATTGTATACTTTGATTTATATTGGTCAGTGTGCCTATCTAACTGTGACGCCACTTTTAGAGAATTACGTATCTGTGTTCCCAGATCACTCTGTTCTACTGCACTCGTCAGTGCCCTATCATTTACCTTGCATGTTCTACCTTGTTTTTACCTTCCGAAGTGAAACACCACACACCTGTCTGTATTACACTCAATCTGCCATTTTCAGCACATTTTCCAGCTGTTCCAAATCCCGCTGTAAGTTTTGAAAATATTCCTCACTGTCCACTACACCTCCAGTCTTTGTATCATCAGAAAATTTGCTGATCCAATTTACCACATTAGCATTCAGATCATTGATATAGATGACCAGTTATAATGGACCCAGCACTGATCCCTGTGGCACACCACTTGTCACTGGCCGTCACTAAGAGAAGCAGTTCTCCACTACCACTCTCTGACTTCTTCCACTGAGCAAATGTCTAATCCAATTTATAACCTCACCATGTGTTCCTAGCGACTGAATATTCCTAACTAACCACCAATGCAGCACCTTCTCAAAGGCCTTACTGAAGTCAATGTATTCCCTTCATCCACTTTCCTGATAACCTCCTCGAAAAACTCTAATCGATTTGTCAAACATGACCTAACCAGCAAAAAGCTGCGTTTTCTCTCCCTAATGAGAGGGATTTGTAGATAGGATACCTGTAGATACTATCTCTTTGTACCCGTTCCAATAGTTTACCTACGACCGACTTCAAAATTATCGGGCTCTAAGTTCCTGGATTCCTTTCAGAACCTTTCTTAAACAACGGAACCACATGGGCTATCCTTCAATCCTCCGGCACCTCAGTCGTAGATATCGACATTTTAAATATACCGACCAGGGACACTGCAATTTCAACAGCAGTCTCCTTCAAGATCCAAGGCAATACCCCGCCAGGTTCTGGAGATTCGTCTACTCAGATTTGTCCCAAGATAGCAAGCACCTCCTCCTCTTCAATCGATATAGGTTCCATGAACTCACTCTTTGATTGCCTTATTTCCATTGACTCCATTCCAGTTTCGGTAGTAAATACAGACGCAAAAAAAAAAGTTTAAGATCTCCCCATTTCTTTTGGTTCCATATATAGCCCACCGTTCTGATCTTCAAGAGGACAAATTTTATCCCTTACCATCCTTTTGCGCTTCCTTAATCTATCGAAGCTCCTTCACCTTGAATGGCATAGCAACGCCGTCTTCTTTTAGCTATCCTGATTTATTTTTTAAGTATTTTCTTACTCTTTTTATACTCCTGAAGTATCTTATTTATTCCTTGTTTCCTATACATGTCATGCATCTCCCTATTCTTCTTTATCAGAATTCCAATATCCCTAGAAAACCAAAATTCCTAATTCTAATTCACTTTACCTTTAATCGTGAGAGGAACATACAAACTCAGCATTCTCTATTTTCTCCTTTGACGTTTTCGCACTTACCAGCGACATCCGTACCGGAGAACAACCTGCCCGAATTCACGCTTTTTAGATTATTTCTCATTTCTTCAAATTTGACCATTTACAGTTTAGAACCTCAACCAGAGAACCACATTTGTCATTATCCATGATCCAGTTGAAACTAAAAGCGTTATGATCACTGGAACCAAGTGTTCCCCTCCACACACTTCCGTCACCTGTCCTATCTTGTTTCCCAACAGGAGATCTAATATTGCATCCTTTCTAGTCGCAACCTCTATATATTGATTTAGAAAACTTACCTGAACACATTTCACAAACTCTAACTCGTCTAGACCTTTAATAGTATGTGAGTCCAAAATCAATACATGGCCAACTAAAATACCCTGCTATCACAACTTTGTGTTTCCTGCTGTTGTCTGCTATCTCTCTGAAGATTTGCTCCTCCAATTCTCCCCATTGGGTGGTCTATTATAAAACGCCATTAATCTGATCATTCCTGTTTTTTTTTAGCTCCCCCCATATGGTCTCGGTAGGCAAGCCCTCTTATCTGATCTGCCTGAGCACTGCTGTAACAATTTCCCTGACTAGCAATGTCAACAACACCCACCCCACACCCTTCATCTCTCTGCCACTATCACGTCTGAAACATCAGAACCCTAGAACATTAAGCTGCCAGTGCTGCCCCTCCTGTAGCAAAGTTTAACTAATCGCTGGAATACATTAATTCCACGTGTCAATCCACGCCCTCAGCTTGTTAGCCTTCCGTACAATACTCTTCGCATTGAAGTAGACACACCTCAGAAGATTATTACCACCACACACAACACTTCTATTTGTGACTTTGCATGAACATTTAACATTATTTATTTCACTGTCTGCTCTGGCACCTTGGATCCCATCCCCCTGCTGATCCAGTTTACACCGCCCCCAATAGCACTAACAAACCTCCCTGCAAGGATATGCAGGTAAAGTGAAACCCGTCTGGTTTGTACACGTCTCACCTACCCCAGAGGAGGTCCCAATGATCCTGAAATCTGAAACCCTGCCCCGTACATCAATTCCTCAGCCGCATTCATCCTCCAGAGCATCCTATTCTTACCCTGACTGCCACGTGGCAGAGGTAGCAATCGTCAGATTACCATTTTTGAGGTCGTGATTTTTAACTTCCTACCAAGCTCTCTGTACTCACTCTTCAGGACCTCCTCACTCTTTCTTCCTATGTCACTGGTACCGATGTGTACCATCACTCTGGCTGCTCGCTCTCCCATTTCAGAATGCTGTGCATGTGATCAGAGACATCCCTGACCCTGGCATTCGGGAGGCAATAAACCATCCGGGACTCTTTGTCGCGACCTCAGAATCTCCTGTCTGTACCTCTAACTATCGAACAATCTAACTATCCGCTTTAACTACCGTTCTCCTCTTATTCCCGGCTGCCTGCTGCACTGCAGAACCATACCATACACTGTCCCAGGTAAGTCATTCCCCCCTCCCAAAGTTTCCAAATCGGTATACTTGTTGTTGAGGGGAAGACCACAGGGGAACCTTCCTCTCCCTGCCCATTCCGCTTACCTCGCCTGACTGTAACCCAATTAGCTGTGCGCTGCTCCTTTGGCACAACTACCTTCCTGAATCTACTATCTATAGACTCCTCATTCTCCCGAATGACCCGGAGGTCATCCAGCTCCTGCTCCAGTCCCCAACGCGGTCTGTTAGGAGCTGCAGCTGGATGCACTTCTTGCAGGTGTGGTTGTCAGGGTCACCAGCGGTCTCCCTAAATTCCCACATCCTGCACGAGGGGCATTCCAACATCCTGCCTTACATTCTCTCTCTTCTAAATGAGCAAATCTATACTTATCGAAACCTACCCTCGGCTCTGCCTGTTCACGCAGAAGCCTGTTGAGCCAAAGCCATCCCACTCTGACTCATTCCACTCCGACGATGGCAGCTACGACGGCAGCTGCTGTATGTGGCGGTCTTTAAAAAAAACACACAACAACCTTTGGTGCATTGCGTTACGCGCCTGAGCAGTTTAGACTCTTTTCCCCGATCAGTAAAATAGAAAGGCTTCTCTCCAAGATGCTTTTAGTTCTTCACTCTTAGCCTCTAGCTTGGATTTATAAGACCGTTGAAACATTTCTCTCCTTTTTGAAACGTCACGTACCTGACCAGTCCAGCCTCTTTTTCGAGGTATTGGGTATTATCCTATTCCTGCATTGAATGAGGTGGGCGAAAACCAGTTAATTACTTTTGATAACGTTTGGCATGTGTTCAGTATCATCGTAGGATCGGATACGATACAGTTGAATGCTCTGAAATATATTACAGAACGTACAGACAACATATTCTTTGTTTATGTTTCTATTGCATCACATTGCATCATCAATAACAGAAAAAAAAAACCCTGAATGAAACAGAGCATCCCAATGACGTTATCGCATTCGTTTATGGTGACAAAGTCCATGGAGCCGAGCAATGAACAAGATCAACAGTAACAATCAGGAAACGAAGAGGCTGAGCCTGAGAGTGTTTCGCAACAATATTCATTGCTTTTTCAGGATATCATTTCGTCGTCTTTGAGATTTTGCAATTTTTTTTCTAGTTATCCATACCTTATCACAAATGGGATTTTAGTTGAATGACGTCAGGTTTCTTTTTACTGGAGCTGATGCGGGATTCGTCAGCCTTGGTAATATTGAATATTCAGAGTGCTGCAGCGAGTACGAATGAATGACCGGGAAGGGTCATCAGCTCAGAGTTTCTTCAGCGAGATCGCGGGCAGATAGAGACAAGGTTAATCTCACAGAGGAGGATTGCAACATTTTACCGTGTGAGAGGGTACTTCATCATTTCCCTTATTGGTGTCCCTAGTAAGAACATAGATGAAGTAACATTTGCTGCTGTGTTCACGCGTTCTTTGGACTGGTTTCGTTAAAGACAGCTGGTTTATCAAGGAGTGTGGTGCAGACGTTGTGTCAAATCTCTGTGTTCTGCCAGATGTGCCCTTCCATTTTAATTTGTGGCCTCTGCGGAGTATAAGCGGCCAGTTAAGAGAGATGTAGACTTGAAAATCGGAAAGATGGATTTTGTTTCTGTGTATTCAGTGCCAGACAGTTTGAATTTTCAATGCAAAGACGCTGTCAAATTAAACTCCGACAATCCAACACGTTCGGCTCCTTTATCAGACCACAAACTGTTATTCCTTATCTATGGTACAATTTCATATTTAATGTTATTGAGCAGGGAGTGAAGAAATTGTTGCAAGTTTGAAGGAAAAGCGGAAAGTGAATCCCCGGTGTGATTCAGGGAAGATAGGTAGACTTCTGTTGGTAGTTGAGCTCTGAACCATCCCGAGATTTGAAACTTGACAGAAGGGTCTGAGTGCGCTTTAATGTAAGACGACCTATTCCAGAGTGAGTTCAGAGGAGCTAATAAAATAGTGTTTGTTGACCAAAGACTCAGACTCCAGTGGTGTTCCACTTTTGCTGGTCCTTTGAATCCGTTATGGGGTACATAACAAAATTGGGGCATGCGTCCGGGATATGAACAACATTTGGCGGCTTGTTGATTGAGTGATTATCAATCTTATTGGCCAATCTTTCTCTGACTGGCTGGTGCGTCGAAAACAGCAGAAATAGATATTGGGGACTTTCTGGCATTGCCAGACCCTGCGGTTTTGAACAAAGCTAGAAAGGATGATTTGTGGGACGTTGTTAATCAATTGAAAATTACGGAAGCAAAAAAGGGTATGACAAATGCGAAACTTCGAAGGGCAATAGTTGAGTACTATATCTCTACGAAACAATTTTGTGAAGAGGATTTTAAAGCGTTTCCTGTAGGTATATAGGAGATTCAGTTGTGACTGGAGCAAATGAAGTTAGATAGACATAAATTAGAGACTGAGCATGAGTTGCAACGAAAAGGACGCTGACGAAGCAGAAAAGCGGAGAGTTTGTTTTAACCCACAAGGTTGAGCTTACTCAGAAAGAGTGTTTCCAAGAGTATAGCGGGGAATATCAGAGGAACCTGGAAATTGAAACAGGGTCTAGTGATGAAAGCCTGGAACAGGCAGCTGGCCCTATTAGCCTGTTGAAACACCTGTGGGTTTAGAGCGTACTGAACCTTGCGTTAAAACTCAGTTAAGGTCTGAGGTGTCTGACTCTGTTGAAAAGGAATGCAGTAGTTTTGTGTCAGATGGACTTGGTTAAGTGAATAATGGGTTAAACTCGGTATCAGTGGAAATTGAGGATTCTCAGTCACTTAAGTTAGACAGTGCTCTAAAAGTTGGTGATGAGATGAAAGCGGGTGAGGTAAATGTTATTGAAGCTATTGAGAAGTGTGCTGTTTCTGGACTTTTGAATAAAGTACTCGTGAAGCCTGGATTGGTTTCACGACATGTGACCCTGCTTTAAGGACGATGGCCTGCTGAAGAAGTATGCGCCACCCTGTTGAATTTTGTTTTGTCCTTTGAATGTGGCTTATTTTGAAGAAAGAAGGACGCACAGAGAGATATAGCTTAAAGTCGAGGTGGATTCGGTCAATGGAAGACACCAGTGACTCGGTTGCTGGTTTAAACTTTCAGTAACCCAAAAGAGTTAAGTTGAGATCGTCCGGGGTATCGATAAATGACTCTCACAAGTTTTCTGTAAATTAGTACAACTTTGCTGGAAGAAAAGAGAGGTGAGGAAAGTTTGGAACAGAAAAACCTGGTGACCAAGCGATCACTGCTTGGACTCTCTCTCTAAGTGGACCGTAAGGGTGAGTTTGTTTACATTCGGCTACGGAAGTGTGATTGTCACTTAGTTAATCCACAGGAGTGAATTCTCTGGTGAGGGGGAAAGATTTGTGAATACCACGTGTGTGTTTACCCTTTGTCTGGGTGTGATATTTCACAGCGGAAAGGCACTCCTGTGGGAAGTCACTGTTGCAGTTATTCCGTATGTCGTGGAACTGTATAAGTGGCTATCACGTTGTGCGTTTGGGGTAACCTTGTGGAATCTACCGGTAATTCGACTCTTGCCTGTGTTGTGGTTCCCTTGAAGATAATCCCCTTTGTGAGAAGCTACTGTTGGGGATAATCCATACGTGGATTGTGTTTGAGTATCCTGTGGCCACCATTTAGAGATGTCCCATAACTGAATTCGGGTGTGGTACCACTTGTGTTGAAAGGATATTGGTTGAAGATGACTGTCGGTGATCCTTCGTGTGTGGAGTGGTACAACCTCGGAGATAAGACCTACTGCCATTGTTATTTTGTATTGCTGTAGCGGAATTTGTGGAATATGAAAATAATTGCCTTCTAACATCGTACGCCTTTGGATTACAAATCGTTCTCTCTCTCCTCAATCCTACTCAACTCAACATCACTGAACTGAACTGACTTCATACCTATACCATCGTAAGACTGTATCATTTACCACACGAGCTGGAATAAGTTTGGGGTTTAATAATTACACACCTAAATATACATAACCCTGCTAACTTGTTTGCTTTATCTTGTTTATATTACTTTTTTAGGTTGTTGCTAAGAAAACAGTGTTTGTTCCTTGCAAAACATGCCAGAAAGTGCTTGAGGAAGTTAGACGGTAAACAATAATATGTGGGAAATCACAGTTAACACCCACTTTCGGACGGGTCAAGTATAACAGCGCCTCTATTCAAATCACAGATGGCAGCTTGGAAAAGTCACATATGCATAAGGCCCAGGAAAGTGTTATAAACGGTCGAAAGCAACGGTCTTTATATCACGGATTGTAAGGACAGGGTTGTAATTTTCTCCAACCCCGACCTCTGTCCCACAATCTCGCCCCTCCGGACTCTCTATCGGCCATTCTCTTTATCCTGTATTCACTTTCTAGAACCTGAGGCTCTCTCCACTCTTGGTTACTCAGGTCAACCTCTACCTTCCCGTCTCTCGCTCCGCTCCCGGTTTCACTCTCCTCCTCTGTGTCTCTCATCCTCCACGAACTCCCGCTCGCGGTTTCTCCCCACTCCAAATCTCTCCATTCCAGATCCCTGTCCTCACAGCGGTCGCTCTCCCCATCCAGGAACACATCACACTCCACTGACTCTCGATATCCATCCTCCCCACTGTATCTCTACCAGAGGGCTCTCTCCCCGTCTCATTCTCCACGCCAAATCCCACGTCACTCTCTAAACTCCTCCATACTCTTTTTCAGATTATTTCTTTCCCGTGTCATTCTTTCCATCTCTTTCCCCTCTCCAATTTCTCTCACTCCACCCCGTCTCTTTCTGGTCCCATTCCCTCTCCGCTTCCAGACCTACCTCTCTCTGATCGTCTCTCTTTGACCAATCTCTCGCCCTCTCTCTCCCACTGTCCCCGTCTCTTTCTTTCGCTGTCTCTCTCCCCGGTCTACGTTCTCGCCCATCTCTCTCCCACACCATCTCTCTCTCCGTCTCTCTCCTCCGGTATTTCTTATCTCGTTTCTCTCCCCACCATCTGTCAATCCCATCTCTTTTATCTCCGTCCCCACACCCGTCTCTCCAATTTTACAAGGTTTCACTTAAAAACTAAAATTATAGTAAACATGCGAATGTACTGGAGTGAATGTAGAGGATGCAGTTTTCTCGGATGGAAATTTATTTGAAATCATATAACGTCATTCCTTCCTTGAAGCAGACTAGGAGTTGGGGACTTCCATAGAAATCTGTGCAATTATGAATAACATGCACGAGTTCTGTAGTGCTAACACAATCTCAAAATCAGATTTATCTAATATGAGGGACATGTAAGGGTTACTCTAAGTTCCTGTAGATTATTTGACTTTCGTTATCATTTCATCCTTAGGCAAAAGGCAAAGGAATCGAATGGAGTTAATTGCTCGTGTTCAGTTGGTGAATATGATGAAAGGAATATGATGCTGCAGAATTAAAAACAAATACAAAAGCGGGAATGTTTAATAATTGGTGGGGTGTTGAGGTGTGGGTGGCCGAAGAATCTATTCCTGTGCGGTGTCTCTCTCGGGCTCTAAACCTGTTTTATTCTCGCCGCTTTCACGTTCTCATATAACGGCCAGTTCTGCTGTGTGAAGACAGAAAATACTAATACCTCGTCTGGATAGAATTAGATATTGTGTTTATTAATTAGTTGAATTATTGACGACAGCGGATATTTCGCTGCGCTGATGAACTGCGCTCTGAACTTGGACTGAGTTACCCAATAAATGAACGTGATTATGTAGCAACTTAATATCGTCAGCATGTATCCGGTGTGTTGAAATATGTATTCCGAGTCGTTGTAATTATTTTGATCTAGCCCGGCAATGGTGTAATAAAGGAATTCATCAACAATCACCGACCACCGGATGATAAAACTTCCAGAGATGGTGCGAAGTAAGGTCACAGACCTCCTCCTGCTCTCCATCTCCGGATCACTGCGTTTCTCTGTCTTGCTCTGACCCTTCAACATTTTACGGACGCGACTATTCACTGTAATGTGTCTGACCGTCAGAGCGTTAAACAGTAGTATTAAAACAAATGCCAGCATAACGGCGGAAAACGGCGGTGTCAGTATAGGAGCCCGGTTTTGGAATACAGTCCCAGGGTATATTGTCTATCACTTTCGCAGGCTTACTTACAAAGAAGCAGGGCATATTTTTACAAAAAAGCAGAACACCGGTAGTTGTCAGAACCACAGCCGTAGTTTTCCCGGTGCAATGTTTTGCCTTCAGCTTCTGGCAACAAATGACTGCAAAACAATCAAACGTGAAAGTGACAGTGACCAAGACAGACATTTCTGCGGCTGTCTTTTTCAGGAGAAAGATCACACTTCATACTAGAGTAATGTCCAGGAAAGTCCCTGGAAAGTAGTAATAACTGACCCGCCACAGAATGATCCCAAAGACGATAGATGCAGATCCGCCATCGCCATGGCAACCAGGTAGCGAGTGGTACAGATGGAGAGGCCGCACTTTCCGCGGGACAAGATCACAATCGCCACGGAACTCACTGGGAGAAGAAAAAAAATAATGCGTGTATTGCTGTCTCGCCGTTATCTGTGTTTCAAGGCTTAACTGGAAATCCATAACAATCGAACTTTAAGTATACATCAGCTCATTTCTGGAAGTTTAAACAGATGAAATTGGGTGTGACAGATGCCTCAAACGAGTTCATACTTGGTGAAGGGGTACTGTACTCGGTACCGGAAGAGGAGTAACGTTTGGGAAGGAACATTTTCAATGGATCATCGAGGGCTCTTTGGAGAATTCAATTTAAATCTCCCAGCATTAGTTTGTTTGTTCCCCCCTCCCCCCCCACCGATGAGTAGTCTGGGCACTTTGGCATCTTTCTTAACGATGTTGACTGCCTCGTTCAGTTACCTTTCTTCTGGGACCATCCGTACGGCGAAGCTCTGCTCCCTCCAGCTCTGCCCGTTCACAGAATTGAAAGTTGAAGTCAAATGATTTTCCCCCATTCGCATGTCTTTGTCTCCGCCTCGATTCCCCGTTTGTCACGCGCCCACAGAAGCCCCTTTTGCCTCTCTTATTTTATATTCTGCAACTTCTGTTGATCGGGGTTATTTCACAAAATGTCAAAGTGTCCGATCAGACGTTTCCAATTTTCACTTTTAATCATTTAGCCTGACTCGCTGAATGTTTCAGGGATCTTGTACGTTCTTGCTTATCCAACCCAACGACCAAAGAAAAGACAATACCGGTACTTGAAAACATCTGACTTTTTTAGGGTTTGCTGCAAATTACTGCATCATTACTCCAAATGCTTCGACGTTCGTGGTCCGAGAACGGGCGTATTTCATGAGCCTTACTCCGTCTGACTTTTAATGGACACCGCCGGGTTGCCTCCTAACCCTTGGAGACATGGAGCAAACTAGCTAACTGAGTAGTTCAGAGCATTATCTGAGAGACTTTCAGATCTAAACGCGATAGTTATTTCGATACACTATAAAGAAGACTTTGGTGAACGCTACTAGGCCGAAATGCCTGTTAATGTCAAAAACGTTCTAATATTGTGTTGAATATCTCGGACGAGTCCATTCGGGTCATGCTTTCCCTTCAGATTTGCAGCGATATCTTGAAATCTGAATGTAAAGCTTGTCGCGTTGTTGTTGCAACTCCAAGTAGCCCGTAAAGGTGACGAGTGCGCTGGATTATTAGTGTTTACTTCGACAAGCGACCGGGCATTGTTAAATCACAACTGCCTGCCCTGAGTCCATCTCCCGGATCTTCTACTCTTCATCACTTTCACCTGCCGGGATATTTTCAGCCAACTCGGTTTTGTCACGACAAACACGTGGTATCTGCAGATGCTAGAAATACAAGCAAGACACACAAAATGCTGGTGGAGCTCAGCAGGCCAGGCAGCATTTATCGGAAGAAGCACTCCCGACGTTTCGGGCCGAGACCCTTCGTCAGTTATAGATGCTGCCTGCTGCGTTCCACTGGCATTTTGAGTGTGTTGCTCGGTTTTATCACAATGCCGGCTCCACTCTCACTGATACAACCCCATCATAACACTGTCGGTAACTGAGTGAGTCCAAATACCGCTCTCACAGAAAAACAGTTGTTAGTTCGTCTCTGTTCTTACCAGGAACACCAATAATGGCAATGGTCAAGTAATATATCTTTCCCACAAGGTACAATGCTTCAAACGTTCTGTGTGAGATCCTGCCTGTCTTCCAGCTGCATATAATCCTGACGAAGAAACTCTGAGCAGCTGAACTTCCACGGTCATTCATTTATACTCGACCCAGCACGCTGAATATCCAATACTGCACAAGGCTGACGTGCCTTCCAACAGCTGGGGTAAAGAAATAACCATGACGTCACTGAAATATAATCCCAGTTGTGGTGCGGAAGGTTGACAAAAAGTTGCAAAATCTCAAATAAGAAGAAATGATGATTTGAGAATTCAGTGAATGTTGTTACTAAATATTCTTAGGCTCACCTCTCGGTTTCAGAATTATTATTCATGGTCTTGTCAATTCCGAGAATCCATAGACTTTGTAATGATAGACCAATGAGACAACGCCATTCGGCTGCTATGTTTCATTCTGGGAATTGTCTCTGTTATAGATCTTGCAACAGAAATATAAAGACGAATATGTTATTATCACGCTCCTGTAATTTAGTGAAGAGCCTTAAACTAATATCGCAGCCAGGGTTACGCAGATACTGAACGCATGCAAACCGTTAATCAGATTAACTGCAACAACCGCAAATTTCTGGACGAACTCAATAGTTCAGGCAACATCTTTGAACGTGATTAATCTGTCGACCACTCCGGACCAGACCCTTCATCAATGTAATTAATTCTGTGTCGAGCATCTCAGCTCCATCGATTGAAGCGTAATTTCTCAGTAGCCAATCATCTCAGTTTCTATTCCCATTCCCGGTCGGACTGTCGGTCAATGGTCTTCCCGTGTGCCACGAAGAGGCTACCCTCAGGCTGGATGAGCTACTCCTCAAATTCCGTCTAGGTGCCCTCCAAACTGATGGCAGGAACATTGATTTCTCCGACTACCGATAATTTCCCCTTGTTCGTTTCCCTGCACTGGCATATCATCACTTTTCCTGACCAGTCTGTGACCTTCATGTACTGCACTTCCTCCTTCCCATTCTTCCAGGATCCACACTCCTCTCCTATCAGATTCCTTCTTTTGCGGACCCTTGCTTTTATTTGACTTACCTCCACCCAGCCTGTTATTTAACCCCCTTCCCCACTCATGAGACTTCACCTATCCACTTCTAGCTTGTGCTGCTTCCCTCCCCCAAGGTACTTCTTCTAATATCTTCCTCCTTCCTTTTCACCCCCGACGAAGGGTCCTGGCCCGAAACATCTTCTATTTATTCATTTCTGTAAATGCTGCCAGACCTGCTGAGAACCCCAATGGTGTTTGTATGTGCATTCAAATGATACACATGCATTCTTTCAAGTACTAGACCAGTGGCCGTCAATGTTTACACGGGCATGAAGCAATGTACTTCAATCACCGTGTACAGGACCCTCGGATTGTTGCAAATGCTTAATCCGACAGAGCATCTGTGTTCATTACACTTGTACCAATAATGACTATAGTTCGGCAGATGAACAAAATTGTTAGCCTTGTTGTCAGAGAGTCGTAATAACGTATTTGACAATCTGAGCTGCACTTTCACTGTATATATAACGCAACGTTATATTTTCTGTCTTTTCTTTTGCGCTGACGTGTTACTTCGATGTGTTTATGTATTTAAATGGTCATAAGTAGAACCATTCACTGTGTCTAGAGGCTCCATGCCGTCGTACCTCAATGCGTTATTGGTTATGGGATTCAATTGGTCATTTTGTCAGATAGTTACCGAAGGATAGACAGGGGTCAGTATTGAGGTACGAGATGATTACCTTCCATGCGTGAGCTGGGCTGGGATATTCACAGAGGGACGGAATTCTCGAGAGTGCTGACGTAGAGACGGACAAGGACATTGAATTTCAAACATCAATGATGGTGGCGATGCGGATTAATAATATGGTGTACAATACAGTCCGAATACCTGCCTCCACTGATGGGAAAGGTCATGATGGACTCATCGATAATAATGGTTCGATTAGAGTTTGGTAATGATTGTGATCCACATAGGTAATGCGTGTGATTACAGTGGAGCCGATGCTTTCACCATGAAGTTGCCGAACATTGAACTTTTCAGATAGCAGCGGATAATTTGTCATTCTCTCACTGAACTGAAGGAGGGAAAGGTGATTCGTACATTAGTTTAAAAGTTATCAGTGGCATACATTTGTTCAGTATTGAAGCAAATTTTCCATGTCAGGCGAATCAAGTGCGAAGGAAATACGCTTCATGGATGTGTAACGTTTAGAGTAAATTACCGTATTTCTGGTCGTGAGCTATACTATCTCCTTTACAATAGCTTGATAGGAAGAGATAGGACGTTCTTCGTTTTGTTGATATAACGATTTGATGCAACGATTTAGTTGCAGACCTGTCGACCCCAGCCACCGCACCTCAGTGTGCACAGAAAGGTCTGCATTCATTAGAGTGAACAAGGTAACACACGCGAGTTCTCATGGACAAACATACACTCTTGTACCATTCCTGGTTTCTCCGCCCCGACGACTTAGCCAAGTTGATGCTTTCCAAAAGCCCCAGCATATCCTCTTGGCTAATATTTGCATTCTCAAGCTTTTCAGTCTGCTGCACGTCATCACTACAATCACCAAGATGCTCTTCAACAGTGAATATTGAAGTAAATTATTCATTAAGTACCTCTGTTATTTCTTACGGTTCCATACACACTTTCCCACTGTCACATTTGATGAGTCCTATACTTTCACATCTAATCCTCTTGCTATTCACATACTTGTAAAATGCCTTAGAGGTTTTCCTAATCCTGCCCGCCGAGGCCTTCTCATGGACCCTTCTGCCTCTCCTAATTTCTTACTTAAGCTCCTTCCTTTTAGCCTTATAATCTTCTAGATCTCTATGATTACGAAGCTCTCTGAACTTTTCTTAAGCTTTTCTTTTCTTCTTGACTAGATTTACTACGGCTTTTCTGTACCACGGTCCCTGTACCCTACCATTACTACGCTGTCTCATTGGAACGTACCTATGCAGAATTCCACTCAAATATCCCCTGAATATTTGACACATTTCTTCCGTACCTTTCCCTATCTGTTCCTAATTTCAGCTTCCACGTTCCTGCCTGAGCTTCATAATTCCCCTTACTCCAATAAAATGCTTTACTAACTTGTCAATTCCTATCTCTTCCTATCAAGCTATTGTAAAGGAGATAGTATAGCTCACGACCAGAATTTGTAACAGTTTCTTCACCCAAGCCATCAGACTCCTCAATACGCAGAGTCTGGACTGACACCAACTTACTGCCCGCTACTGTCCCTATTGTCTTTTTATTATTCATCGTAGTACCTGTACAGTTTTGTGCACTTCATGCAGTCCTGGGTCGGTCTGTAGTCTACTGTAGTATTTCTGTGTTGTTTTACGTAGCTCAGAGAAGTTTTTGTATTGTTTCATCTAGCACCATGGTCCTGAAAACTTTGTCCCGTTTTTAACTATGTAGTGTACCAGCAGTTATGGTCGAAATGACAATAAAAACAGACTTGACTTGAGTTATGATCACTATATCCAAAACGCTCTCCTAATGAGAGATCTGACAGCTGACCAGATTGATTTCCCAATACCAAATCAAGTACATTCTCTCCTCTTATAGGCTGATATACATATTGAGTCAAAAGATCTTCCTGAACACACCTTACAAACGCCATCCCATCTACTCCCCTTGCTCTGGGGATAAGCCAATCGATATTTGGGAAATTAAAATCTCCCACCACGACAACTCTTATTATTACAAATTTCCAGGATCTATTTCCCTATCTGCTTCTCGATATCCCTGTTACTATTTGGCGCCTATACAAGGACACCTAGCAGAGTTATTGACCCCTTCCTGTTACTAACCTCCATCCACAGAAACTCAGTCGACAATTCCTTCATGTCGTCCACCTTGTCTGCAGCCACGCCTCCACCTTTACTGCCTTACTCCCTATCCTTTCTCAAACATCTAAAACCCGGCACTTGAAACCATCAATCCTGCCCCTGAACCATCTAAGTCTCTATTATCTCCACAAAATCTTAGCTTCAAGTACTGATACACGCTCTAAGCTCATCTGCTTTGTTCACAATACTCGTTGCGTTAAAATAGACACATCTCAAACCGTCGACCTGAGCGCGTCCCTTTTCTATCACCTGTCTATCCTCCCTCACACACTGTCTCCAAGTTTTCTCTACTTGTGAGCCATCTGCCTCTTCCGCAGTCTCTTCAGTTCGGTTCCCACCGACCAACAATTCTAGTCTAAACTCTCGCCGGTAGCCTTATCAAACCGCCCTGCCAGGACACAGGTCCTCCTGGGATTCAAGTGCAACACGTCCATTTTATAAAGGTCAACCTGCCGGAAAAGAGGTCCTAATGATCCTGAAATGTGAATCCCTGCCCCCTGCTCCAATCAGTGAAACATGCATTTATCCTCCACCTCATTCTATTCCTATGATCACTGTCGCGTAGTACAGGCAGTAATCCCGAGATTACTACCTTTTGGGTCTTGCTTCTCAAATTCCTTCCCAGCTCCCTATCGTCTGTTTTTAGGAGCTCTTCCCTTTTCTTTTATGCCATTGGTACCAATATGTACCACGACCTCTGGCTATATTCCCTCCCACTGCTGGATATCTTGGACCCTGGCATCTGTGAGTCAAACTACCACTCAGAGAAACCACGCAGTTTCTCTCCTGCGTCCACAGAATCGTCTGGCTAACCCGCTAACTATAGTCCCCTATCACAACTGCCTTCCCCTTCCTTTCCCTACCCTTCTAAGCAACAGGGCCAAACTCTGGTCTAGAGACACTACCACTGTTACTTCCCCTCGGTAGTCTGTCCCCTCCAGCAGTACTTAGACAGGAGTACTTATTGTAAGGCGGGACAGCCACAGGGGTACTCCCTAGTACCTGACACTTCCCCTTCCCTCTCATGACTATTACCGATTTTTCTGTCTCCTGTGGCCCGGTGTGACTAACTGCCAATAACTCCTTTCTGTCACCTCCACGGTCTCCGTAACCGGGCGAAGTTCATTGAGCTGCATCGGCTTCTTAAGGAGCTGCAGCTCGACACATCCGGTGCAGTTATGGCCGTCCGGGAGGATGGGAGACTCCAGGACTTCCCACATCTGACACCGAGCATAGAACACCGGCTTCACACGCATATTTCGTTTCCGCAATTAACACAGGTAAAACTACCTCACCTCGTCCCGTTACCGGGTAAGCCTTTTTGACCCAAAGCCCTATCACTCTTCTTCTCTCTATCTCCGCTGCCCGCTGGATATGACGGTCTTCTTTTTAAACCTGACGTCAGGGGGATTTTTTTTTCACGCAGAGAATGATGTGTGCGTGGAATGCTCTGCCGTCCGCAGTGGTGGAAGCGGGTGCAATAGAGTCTTTTAAGAGCCTCTTAGATAGGTACAAAGAGCTGAGAATTATAGAGGGCTATGCACTACGGAAATTCCAGACAATTTCTAGAGTAGGCGACTTGGTCGGCACAATGTTGTGGCCGTATAGAAACATTATAGAAATTATAATTTCTTTTTTCTAAATTCTATGTTCTGGTAAAGTGTATTCTAAGACAAAGCCATGATTTGTCATTGTATTTCCTAAATATTATTGCACTTACTGGCTTTTAGCGGTATTGCTAACACTACTGACTTAACGTCTTTATCACTGAGACAGTTTGACCAGTGAATCTCCTGAAATGAGTTGTTTGCGGATTATAACTATTACCGTTACTTGACTATGGAGATGTGGCTAATGAATGCATACGGTTGGCATCTCGGGCTTCTGGAATATGAATACGTTGTAAAAGATTAAATTAGGTGAAGAGAAAACATTCACTCCTGATTGTGGAGAACTTTACAGTAGTTCATAGTGAGGATATACAAAAGCTATTGAGAATATAACAAGCTAATTTTCCCGGATGAATTTAAGCAGAGCTGACCATACACCCAATTGACTTTCAAAGTCAATTTATGATCAAAGTACCTATTAGTTAGAATATCTGTAGAACGCTTTCCGGCTGACATATTCCGTAAATATGGTAACCATTGTAGAATCAATGAAAGACGATACAAACAGCGGTACACATCCAGCGTTCAGAAGAAAAATAACTGCAATTACAAAAGTAAATAAATAAATAAATAAACAAAGAAACAAATAGATAATAAAATGCAAAGAGAAACTGGAAACTATCCAACACTTTCCAACAGCCTGCAACAGTTTAATTCCATGTGAATTACACAGGAAAAATAAAGTGGTACAGAACAGTCACCAAAATCCTCTCAGAATGACATGTTTCATTGCAAAAAGACAATCCTGCTCCAGTTTTATAATTACAGCCTTACAAGTATATTGCACCTGATCCATTATTACATATAGGGTAATACATGATAAACGTCTGGATATAATATTACAGGATATCGAAGCAAAAGAAAAACAATATATTTCATGAATATATCGATTTGAATACAGAAGTACAGAAATGAAAAAGGAGAAAAACTCGAAAAATGCTGAAATAAAACAGGAAATTGAAAGTCTATGGTACACGGACAGTGTATACATTTTCCCGATTTTACTATCTACAACTGGTTCCATCCGAATGTCACTGCACAATAACAGTGGCAACGTTCTGCGGCAACGTCTGTGTAAATTTCCCGAAAGCCACAATACTAAACCCGACTGGAATAGTCCGCAAGTTCCTGGCGATTGAGTAAGAGTGTGCTTGTCAATCTCGACAGCTCAGGCTTTATTGATATATATACATAATAATAAATATGCGATTGTACCGGAGTGAATGCAGAGGCGATTCCACATGCAGTTTCCTCGGATGGAAATTTATTAGAAATCAGGAGGCGAGATGACATTCTTTCCCAAAAGGAGATAACGCACTGAGGTTCTCCATAGAAATTCGCAAAGACGATTATCAGAATTCCTGAGGTCTGCAGTGTTAAATGCTTCTCCAAAGCGAAGGACTTGCGCAAGGTTTACTGCAGGTTTCGGTAGACTTCATTTCCGTCTTCTGCAAAATGACTGAAGTGACGAGTGAGTTGCATTTCTGCCGATTTGGTCTCGAATGTCCACAGATCCTGAGCCGCTGAGTTGTTATCCAAAGGGATGTGGCGGTGACGAGAACGGGAACTTGGTGTAGATAAAAGTGGGAGATGGATGTTTCGGACCGCGGGAGGCCATTTGGTCCGCTGCACTCTCAGTATACTTACGTTAGGGAAACCAAAGACAGCTTCTGTGATCGGTATGAGGAACACTTGTGCTGAGTCCACGCCGGTAGGAGAGTACCCGCAACGAATGACTAAGTAAACGCTACTTTGATCTATCTGAATCAATACCCAAGCCGCGTTTGCCTTCAACACACCCTCATTCTCTGCATTTGAATGTGGCACCGCTGTCTCTTGTCCCAGTTCCGACGGTGAGTATTGAGATAGTCAGGCAAGTAACTGGTTGGTAGTTAAAGCATTGTGGCTGGAGATAAGAATCACGGAAATAATAGTATAACTGTAGAGTGTATTTGGATACGGCTTACATTTACGATACCGTAAGCTCTGCTCAATTCATAAATCCTCTAAGAAATGTATAATGTTGTTGGACCAGGCTTATGAAGATTGCTAATCTGGTGCAAAGTTAATCAAATGCTTCTTTAATAAACACACTTCTCGGATGACAAGAACGCTTGTCGAGGCGGGAACCTTTGCAAATGAACTAGGAAAGAAGGGGGTTTGTTCTGCAGTTACCTGTTCCTATTAATCCTGAGCATAATGAAAATAAACCGAGTTGTATGGATATTCCACGTTGCAATCCGTCAGTTTTGGAAAGGAGGAAATGCATTGCAATCCGAAATTGCTGCGGAAACGGCAAAATGTCGACCAATGCGCATCTAGACGTGAAAACGAACAACAATGAATTTGGCACCGTCCTGCACATTTATATACTGCATCTGGGAGGTAAATGGGTAAATACATGTTTGGGTGTAGGGTGCGGCTGTGAAATAGACACCGCTAGTCTCAGGGGTGATCTATGTGAAGAGAATGATGGTAGTGTTAAATGAATATATCTCATCTACATTTATTCGTGGGACTGACATAGGTTTGTGAGTCACTTTGGGGACTGTTCTATAGGAGGCATATCAACATTATAATGGATGAAGTGTTGAAGTTCTTCATGAATATCCTCGGATACTGGCCATCTGTATCCCGGGATATTATAGGAAACAAGATCAGAGATCATTGTGACCTCTGCAGAGACCTTCGTGCCCTCCTGATCAAACGTTAATGTTTCGAAAGTCCGAGAGATATCTAAAGATGTGCCATTACATGAAGGAAGCAGAGATAAGCCAGGGTAGTCGAGTTTTTCAACGGTGGGGAGTCAGCTATTGGATGGGATTCAGCTGGTCGGGATTTGCCCGCAAATACAATTAATGTCGCCGGCAGAGCAGTCACTTTGAAATCGTGGGGAAATAAGTGACATGTGAAATACTGCGAATGAAGGTGTGGAGGAAGCATTTTGGAACGGAAGTCTTCTGTGTAGCAAGTTTTAACTGGGGAGAAAAGTCCGAAATAAGAGATGCATATGGAGTTATGTCCTTGATCCTGATTTCCTGATAGCTACCTTGCAGGTTATTTCGGCATTAACGAGGACAAATGCAGTGCTGGAATTTATTTCAAGCAGATTCTAATTTGATGACAAATAAATTGTAGAGACATTAGATGCAGTGAGGAAACGAAGTTTTTTATAGGTCTAAGTGTTTCTGGGCGATGGAAAGAGATTGGGTTGAGGAAGATTCACCCAAGGACGAAACGTGGAAGACCTCGATGGAAAATATAGATCAATTCTGCTTCTACACCCAGTGGTGTAATGGTCTTTACCGTGCAATTTGACCGTCTGAATTAACCATTCACCTTTCGCTAAAATCCTTTCTCAAGTGCCTATTGAGATTCTACATTGAAATTCTGTGCTACTTCCTAAAAACACTCAAGGAAATTAGTAATAAATGCTCCTTCCTCACAGCTTCATGCAAGAAAACCTCAGAAATAAACTTTTTGCAGATGATAGTTGTGGCATGTTGAGCTATTCCCTGTGCAGATGAATGCATCACAAAGTTGATACAAACTCACTCGATGCAGGTAAACTCACAGTTGAAGTTAACATATCTGTATACGAGGATGCAGACTGCTTATAGCGAGTTGGAGGACGTGCAGAAGATGTACATAATATTCTGAATCCCTTTGCAGCTCTGTTTCCTCACTATGAGTATGGACCAGGTCCGATCTGATCTGCCGCGCGTTCCGTGTAAATTCCGCCTCGGTCTCCTTGTGACGCCAATATTTCTGTCAGGTGCTCTGCTTCCCCTCCGTCGCCGCGAAGCAACGGCTTTGTAGGTCATTTGACCGATGAGTATTAGGATGGGGTTCAGGTTTCATCGTCAAAAGGGGTGTGGCGGCGACAGAAGCGGAAATTTAGTGTAAACAAGTAAAGGTAGCGGGGGTTTAATATTTGCTCGGAGGGGGACGTCGCGGGCTGCAGATGCCGAAGGGTCTGTTAGTGTGCTCTGTCCCGCTCGGGCTCTAAACCGGCTTGATTCACCCCCACCCCTGCCACGTTCTCCGAGGTACGCCAGATCTGCAGTGTCAAGGTGGAAAACACTGCGACCGCCTCTAAAAAAACTTAAATATTTTATTTATGAATTAGTTGAATAGTTGACGTGAGCAGATATTTCGCTGCGCTGATGAACTGCTCTCTGAACTTGGACTGAGTTATCCCATAAATAAATGTGTTTGTACAGCAACTTAATATCACCAGCATGTATCCGGATTGTTGAAATATGTACTCCGAATCGTTGTAATAATTTTGATCCAATCCAGCAATTGTGTTATAAAGAAACTCGGTAACATTCACCGACCGCAGTGTGATGAAGCTTCCGGAAATGGTGAGAAGTAAGATCACAGACCTCCTCCTGCTCTCCATCTCCGGGTCACTGCGGTTCTCCGCCTTATCGTTACCTCTCAGCCCCTTACGGACGCGACTAGTAACTATAATATGTCTGACTGTCAGAATATTTAACAGTAGTATTAACACGAATGGGAGTAACGGGGTTAGAACGGTAGAGACCCATCTATATCCCACCCATCCGGGATACGTATAGTAGCCCGGCTTTGGAATGCAGTCCCAGGGTATATTGTTAATCAGTTTCACAGGACTATACACAAAGAAGTTGGGCACATTTTTAAAAAAGAGCAGAACGCCGGTGGTTGTCAGAAGCGCAGCCGCTGTTTTCCCGGTGCAATACTTTGCTTTCAGATTCAGACAACAGATGGTGACAAACCGATCAAACGTGAAAGCGACAGTGAACCAGACAGAACAGTCTGTGGCTGTTTCTCCCAGGGAGGAGATGACACTACACACCGGGGTGATGTCCAGGAAAGATCCGGGGAAGTAATAATAACTGACCCGCCACGGTAGGACCTCAAAGATGATGGTTTGTAGATCCGCTGCTGCCATGGCCACCACGTAGCGAGTGGTGGAGGTGGAGAGGCCACATTTTCCCCCGGACAGGATCACAATCGCCACTAAATTCACTGGGGCAACGACGAAAAGAATGAGTGAATTAGTGTCTCGCCTCTCCTTTGGTCGCGGGGCGGAGATAAGTCTGAAATTGTGAACGACAAAACTTTTCTCAGCGTTCAATTATTGGATGATTAAAAGTGTAAAGTGGGAGTCACAGATTGCTTCAAGCGAGTGCATGCTGGTTGAAAGGGTACGGTACTCGTTACCGGTGGAGTGGCACTGTTTGTGGGAGGAGGCGTTGTAAACGTATAAACTCGGGCGCTCTGGGAAAATAAATCTAACTCCACCACCAGCAAGCTTGCGACTGATGTGCAAAGCCAGGATGCCTCGGCAACTTCCGCCCTATGTCAATAAATCCTACCTGAAAGTTTCATTTTTTGCTTTTAAATATTTTGGCTCGCCCGTGGAATTTTCCGAATTTTTGCACGTTAGTGTATAATCCATTCAATTTGCAAAAGAAAGACAACATAAGTGGTTCAAATATCGGCCTCTTTCAGGAATACTTCCAAATTATTACAGCACTATTGCCAACGCCTGAATGCTCATTGTTCCAGAGCGGAATATCGCATAATCCTTACCCTGTCTGACATCCAACTGAGCTGGGTTGGCTCTTAACTGCCTTTTCATTTGACAGACAATAGGGCGTGGAAGCAACCATGGTATACTAAAACGCACACAGACCAGTTTCCAATTTTCGAAAATCCCATTGGTTTGGTGTCTGACTCAGATGTGATGTGTACCGCGATAACCTGACATTCAACTTGTTTTCGTTTCCGCATTTCCTTCAAAGTTGCAGCAGTTTCTTAAAATACAGAGCAACATCTTTAAGTTTATATCAAAACATACTGCGCCATTGATTCGGATAAAGAGGCCAGTAAAGGTGTGGAGCGCAGGGAATGACGGGAGTTTACTTTGAAAGTAGCTTTGCATTATTAAATCAAATCTGACTGCTATGAATTTACAGAACGAAACCACCTCGCTGATCATCCATACTGCAACTTTTACAACGGCCGGTTTACTTTCAGCCGAGGCCACGGTTTAAACTGCAAGGGAACGTACGAACGAAGGCAGAATTTCTTCCCAGAGCATGTACAGCACTCGCTGATACAGGGGCATCACAACGCTGTCGGTCATCAAAGACCGCGCACACAGAACCGCAAAAGTTAGCTCGCTTCTGATCTTACCAAGAACACCGATGACGGCAATAGACAATAGACAATAGGAGGAGAAGTAGACCATTCGGCCCCTCGAGTCTGCACCGCCATTCTGAGATCATGGCTGATCATTCACTATCAATACCCAGTCCCTGCCTTGTCCGCATATCCCTTGATTCTCCTATCCATCTAGCCCCTATCTAGCTCCTTCTTGAAAGCATCCAGAGAATTGGCCTCCACCGTCTTCCGAGGCAGTGCATTCCACACCTCCACAACTCTCTGGGAGAAGAAGCTCTTCCTCAACTCTGTTTTAAATAACTGACCTCTTATTCTCAATCCATGCCCTCTGGTACTGGACTCTCCCAACATCTGGAACATATTTCCTGCCTCAATCTTATCAAATCCTTTAATTATCTTAAAAGTTTCAATCAGATCCCCTCTCAATCTCCTCAATTCCAGCGTGTACAAGCCCAAACTCTCCAATCTCTCTGCCATCCCAGGAATCAACCTAGTGAATCTACACTGCACTTCCTCAATTGCCAGAATGTCCTGACTTAAACCTGGAGACCAAAACTGTACACAATATTCCAGGTGTGGTCTTACCAGGGCACTGCACAAATGCAAAAGGACATCCTTGCTCTTGTACTCAATTCCCCTTGTAACAAAGGCCAACATTCCATTTGCCCTCTTCACTGCCTGTTGCACTTGCTCATTCACATTCATTGACTGGTGAACTAGGACTCCTAGGTCTCTTTGCATTTCTCCCTTACCTAACTCTACACCGTTCAGACAATACTCTGCCCTCTTGTTCCTGCTTCCAAAGTGGATAACTTCACATTTATTCACTTTGAATGACATCTGCCAAGTATCTGCCCACTCACCCAGCCTATCCAAGTCTCCCTGTATTCTCCTAACGTTCTCTTCGCATGTCACACTGCCACCCAGTTTAGTATCGTCAGCAAACTTGCTGATAAAGTTTTCAATGCCCTCATCTAAATCATTGACATAAATCGTAAAGAGCTGTAGTCCCAATATAGAGCCCTGTGGTACCCCACTAGTCACCTCCAGCCAGTCCGAGAAACACCTATTCACTGCTACCCTTTGCTTTCTATGATCAAGTAATGTTCAACGTTCAATGATTCAATGATTCAACAATGATCAAGTAATATATCTTTCTCACACGGAAAATTGTTTCAAACATGCTGAGTGAGATTCAGCCTGTCTTCCAGCTGCCCACGATCTCGCTGAAGAAACTCTGTGCTGATCAATCTCCACGGTCGTTGATTGATACTCGCTCCAGCACGGTGAATATTTATTATTACACAAGGCTGACTTGTCTTCCAACAGCTGGGATGAATAAACATGATGTAGTTCAAGTCAAATCCCAAGGGTGATGAGTATGGATAGCCTAAGACGAAATTGCAAAATTACAAAGACGAAAGAATGACGATTTACGAATTCAGTGAATACCGCTGTAAACCATTCCCCGGCTCACACCGGGTTTCATGATTGTTATAGTAGATCTTGTTCAGATGCACAGATTTAGTAATCATTGATCAATCTTCTACTCTCATTGGAATGCTCTGTTGCATTGAGGTACTGAACGCACGGAAACTGCGAATGTAATTAACTGCAACACACATAAAATGCTGAAGTAACACCATTGGTCAGGCAGCATCGATGGAATTGAACGAACATTTGGCGTTTATGGCCGAGACCCTCCTTCAAATGAATTAACACTTCATCGAGTACCTCAGTTCCGTCAACAAAAAGCGGGAGTTCTCTGTGGCCAACCACTTCAGTGTGTATCCCCATTCCCGATCCGGCATTTCGGAACACTTCCTCCTATTCTGCCATGATGATGCCCTCTCAGGCTGGAGGTCTAACACCTTATATTCCGTTCGGGTTACCTCCAATCTCACTGCATGAAGATGGATATCTCCGTCTTCCAGTATTTCCACTCCACTTTCCCTCTTCTTCATTTCCCGTTCTGGCTTCCTATGCTTCTCTCCTGCTGCCTATCACCTCCCGCGGCTGCACAATTTCCTTCCCTTTCTCTCACGATACACTCTCCACCCCGATTAGATTCCTCCTCCAGGCCTTTGCCTTTTCCATATCACATTCCAGCACTTACCTCGTGCCCCACCCTGCACAATCGAGTTTCACCTTCTAGAAACACCTACCACCTTCAAGGCTGTCGTCCTCCCCCATCCGCAAACCTCCTTATACAGGCAGCGTCTACCTTTTTCCAGGGCTGTTGAAGGGTCCCGGCACGTAACATCAACAGTTTATTTATTTCAACACATGCCTCCTGAGCGACCGTGTTCTGCCTGCATTTTGTATGTGCGGCAGATTGAGGTTGTACCTCACAGCAAACCGGGCCCCGTGAAAGTTCGCACTGGTATGAAGCAAAGTAATACAATAGTCCTAGGCATGACCCGCGAATTGGTTTAATTGCATAAACCGACAGAACATCTGTCTTTATTATCTTTCTACCAACCATGACCATAGGTAGAATTGTTGATAGTGAGGTTGCCTTTACACATTTGACAATCTGAACTGCATTTCCACTGTAAATAAGACACAACATTTAGATTCCGGGTTTATTTTCCCCTGACATGCACAGAGATGTACGCATGCGCTGAACCGAAGCGCTCACAGGAAGACCCTTTCGTGATGTCGAGATACTCAGTGCAGAAATACGACAGTGGGTCGTCAGTTATGGGGTGAAATTGCTCAGTTTGTCAGATGATCAGTGAAGGGCAAATCGGAGTCAATACTGAGGCACGTGGTGAATAACTTCCATGGATGTAGCAGAGAGAAGGAGAACCGATGTAAAAGAAAGAAAGAGGGCGAAGAAATGGACGGGTTATAAAAGGAGCAGACGGAGTAGCTGTTATCATGTAAACTGCAAGAACTTCCAATAAAGCACAGGGCCTCTGTAGTTTTAGTCCCGTGCAGTCCCTGGAGATTTCTCAAGTATGTGTAGTGCCAGACGAATTTCACATCTATTGCCTGATGCAGATGGGAATGCAGGGCGTCTTCGCCTTCCTCATCTTCAACACCAACTCTTTCGTGCTCATGATGTTGAGCAACAGGTGATTCAGCACACAGTACCACTCTTCCGTACTCACCCTCTTACCACGTCTGATACAGCCCACAGCGGACGAATCTGTGGGTGGCAGGACTCCGGGTTGCATTAGGAAGTCCGAGGTATTTGGTGAACAGGAATGGGGAATGGACTGTCCACTGAGCTGCCTGTGCGTTTGAAAAACTGCTCTGTAACCTCATTTTCTGTGTCCATCAGAACATGTGGTCAGTAATAGGGGACAATAGTGGAGTATCTACCTGAATTTCCGTGAGGTTACACCTAGTAAAACCGGCTTTATGGTGTAAAAGCACGGATAAATAAATAACATGACTCACATTGCTGCCTTTATCGTTCAGATGGGTGAACATCCATCCGAAAAAAAATAGACAATCGGAGCAGGAGAAGACCATTTGGGCATTCTAGATTCTAGCCAGCACCGCCATTCACTGTGATCATGGCTGATCGTTTACAATCAGTACCCCGTTCCTGCCCTCTCCCCATATGCATTGACCCCACTATCTTTACGAGTTCTATTTAATTCTCTCGAGAATACATCCAGAGACTCAGCCTCCACTACCTTCTGGGGCAAAGCATTCCACATATCCACCACTCTTTGGGTGAAAATGTTTTTCCGCATCTCTGTTCTAAATGGCCTACCCCTTATTCTTAAACTGTGAGCTTTAGTTCTGTACTCACCCGTCAGCGGGAACATGCTTCCTGCCGCCAGCATGTCCAATCCCTTAATAATCGTATATGTTTCAATCAGATGCCCTCTCATTCTTCTAAATTCCAATGTATACAAGCCCAGTCGCTCCAATCTTTCAACATATGCCAGTCCTGCCATTCCGGGAATTAACCTTGTGAACCTACGCTGCACTCACTCAAGAGCAAGAATGTCCTTCTTCAAATTTGGAGACCAAAACTGCATACAATACTCCAGGTGGGGTCTAACGAGGGCCCTGTACAGCTGTAGAAAGACCTTTTTACTCTATACTCAACTCCCCTTGTTTTGAAGGCCAACAAGCCATTATCTTTCTTCCCGGCCTGCTGTACCTGTATGCTTTCCTTCATTGACTGATGCACAAGAACACCTAGAACATGTTGTACTTCCCCATTTCGTAAATAGACTCCATTTAGATAGTAATCTGCCTTCCTGTTCTTTCCACCAAAGTGAATAACCTCACACTTATCCACATTAAACTGCATCTGGCATACATTTACCCACTCACCTAGCGTGTCCAAGTCACCCTGCATTCTCATAACATCCTCCTGATATTTCACACTGCCACACAGCTTTGTGTCATCGGCAAATTTGCTAATGTTACTTTTAATCCCTTCATCTAAATCATTAATATATATTGATAACAGCTGCGGTCCCAGCACCGAACTTTGCAGTAGCCCACTGGTTACAGCCTGCCTTTCCGAAAGGGACCGATTAATCGCTTCCCTTTGTTTCCTGTCAGCCAGCCAATTTTCAATCCATGCCAGGACTCTGCCCCCAATACCATGTGCCCTAATTTTGCCCACTAACTCCTATGTGGGACTTTATCAAAGGCTTTCTGAAAGTCCAGGTACACTACATCCACTGGCTCCCCCTTGTCAATTTGCATACATCCTCAAAAAACTCCAGAAGATTAGTCAAGCATGATATTCCCTTCGTAAATCCATGCTGACTTGGACTGATCCTTCTACTGCTATCCAAATGTGTTGTAATTTCCTCTTTTATAATTGACTCCAGCATCTTTCCCACCACTGACGTCAGGCTAAGCGGTCCATAATTCTCTGTTTTCTCTCTCCATCCTTTCTTGAAAAGTGGGACAACATTAGCCACTCTCCAGTCAGCAGGAACTGTTCCTGATTCTATAGAACATTGGGAGATGATTACCAATGGGTCCACAATTTCTAGAACCCCCTCGTTAAGTGCCTTGGGATGCAGACCACCAGGTCCCGGGGACTTAACAGCCTTCAGACTCAAGAGTCTATCCAACATGGCTTCTTGCCTAATATAAATTTCCTTGTACAAATACTATCCTAGTCCCTTTGACCACCATTACATCTGCAAGATTGTTTGTCTCTTCCCTAGTGAAGACAGATCCAAAGAACCTGTTCAACTCATCTGCCATTTCCCTGTTCCCCATAATAAATTCGACCGTTTCAGTCATCAATGGCCCAATTTTGGTCTTAACTACTTTATTTGCTATTCACATACCTAAAGAAGCTTTTACTATCATCCTTTCTATTCTTGGCTAGTTTACATTCGTATCTGTTTTTTTAAGCGTATTACCTTATTTGCCATCTTCCATCGCTCTTTAAAAGCTTCCCACTCAACCGGTTCCCCGCTCATCTTTGCTATATTGTACTTCTTCTCTCATATTTTTAATACTGTCCTTTAATTACCTCGTCAGCCACGGCCGCCTTTTACTCCACTTAGGATCTTTCTTCCTCTTTGGAATGAACTGATCCTGCACCCTTTGCATTATTTCAAGAAATACCTGACATTGTTGTTCCACCGTCTTCCCTGCTAGGGTATTGTTCCATTATTTTTTTGCCAGCTCCACCATCATAGCTCCAAAGTTCCCTTTGTTCAACTGTAATACTGACAAATCCGATTTCCCCTTCTCTTTCTCAAATTGTAGGTTAAAACATATTACGGTCACTACCTCCCAGTGGCTCCTTTACCTCGAGGTCTCTGATAAAATCCGGTTCATTGCACAACACTAAATCTAGAATTGCCTCTTCCCTGGTAGTCTTCAGTACAAGCTGTTCGAAGAATCCATCTCGGAGGCTCTCCACAAACTCCCTTTCTTGGGGTCCAGTACCATCCTCTATCTCCCAGTCTACCTGCATTTTGAAATCCCCCATGACAACTGTATCATGACCATTGCGACATGCCAATTTTAACTCTTCATTCAACTTACACCCTACATCCAGACTACTGCTTGGGGGCCTGTAGATAACACCCATTAGGGTCCTTATAACCTTAGAATTTCTCAGTTCTATCCATACTGACTCTACATCGGCTGATTCTATGTGCCCCCTCCTCCAAGGGACTAAATATCATTCCTCACCAACAGAGCCACCCCACCCCATCTGCCTGGCAGTAAGTCCTTCAGATAAGACGTATATTCTTGAATATTCATTTCCCAGACCTTGTCTGCTTAAAGCCATGTCTCTGTTATTCGCACAACAGCGTACTTGCCAATTTCCAACTGAGCCTCAAGCTCATCTATTTTATTCCTTATATTTCGTGCATTCATATATAATAATTTTAATTCGTTAGTCCCCTCACCTTTCATATCAATTCTCATTTCACTTGCCCACACTGTATGATCTCTTCTTGAGCTTTCTGCTCCATTGATTCTGTTGTCCTTTTTAGCTTTTTCTATTTTGAATTTCCCTTTAATTCCCTCTTTATATTTCCAGTTCATCCAGTCCCCCACCCCCACACACTACTTAGTTGAAACACATCTGTGTTGCAGTGGCAAACCTGCCTGCCAGAATACAGTCCCCCAGATTATTGAGGTGCATACCTTCCGTTTTGTACAATTCATCCTTACCCCAAAACATAGCCCATGAATGGTCCAAGAACATGGTCCAAGAATGTAAATCCTTGCTTCCTGCACCAGTTCCTCAGCCGCACATTCAGATCCATTATCTCTTTGTTCCTGCCCTCTCCAGCACGAGGAAATGGAAGCAAACCGGAGGTAACCACCCTGGAAGTCCAGCTTTTCAGCCTTCTTCCCAGTTCTCTGAAGTCCCGCTGCAGAATGTCCTTCCTCTTCTTCCCGATGTCATTTGTACCGACATGCACTACCACTTCCGGCTGTTCACCTTCACCCTTGAGGATTCCCTGCAATCGGTCCGTGATATCATGGATCCTAGCACCAGGGAGGCAACACACCATCCTTAAATCTCGCCAATTGCCGCAGAAACCTCTTTCAGTACCTCTCACTATGGAGTCCCCCTACAACCACGGCTCGGCCTGATGTCTGAGTCCTCGGCTCTGCTTCTGCACCAATTTTCGGCTCGCAGACCTGTCCGCCTCTTAGACTGCCGTATCTCCTGTCCTAACAACTTCCAAAAGGGTGAACCAGTTTGCGAGAGGTACATACCCCGGGGTCTCCTGTACTTCAAGCATATTTTCCTTCCTCATCGTCGACCACTTCTCTCTTCCGGTATCCTCTGTGCACCAACCTCACTGTAGGTCCTGTCCAGAAATCTCCCGTTTTCCCGGATGAACCTGAGGTCATCTACTTCACTCTTCAGTGCAGCAACATGCTCCTTCAGAAGCTGAATCTGGACACACGTTCCATAATGGTAGGAGCCGGGGGCACCATCTGTGTCCCTGACCTTCCAAATCATGCACGTAGAACACTGAATCAGCTTAGCGGTCATGTCTTCACCCTCTCTAATTGTGGCGCCGTCTCCTCCATCAACGCCCTGGCCAAAGACCAGGCACTTCCCTCGACCAGACCGCTTCCCGAATGGCCGCTCCTCTTTTTATTTGCTTGAGTTTTGCAAGCTTCTTGGTCAGCTGACCTCCATTGCCCAACCAGCTGTTTTCTGCTGAGCTATTCAAGTCTTGATGGCCATTCAACTGCTAATCAATTCTTGATTGCACATTCCAACTGCCAAAACTGCCTGTTTTTGCTTGAAAATATACTTGAATCTCTCGAGCCAAGGACGAGCACTTTTCACACCAGGCACCTCCCTCGTCCAGGCCGCTTCCCGACAGAAAACATACTGCAATATTAGGCAGTTCTATCAGAACCGAGAAGCAGGGTTAACGGTTTAATCGTGATGGCAATTCAACTGCAAAAGGGATTTCCCTGTAATGCTGAGTCTAATTATTCCGTCATGATCAACTGGAAACACCAATTTTGTAATTTTCAAGCAATGCGCAAAAAGCGCAGGAGGAACTCCGCAGAACATCATCCACGGAAAATGTATTCGGGCCGAAACACTTCGGTAGGGTGTGTGTGTGAGTGTGTGAGTGTGTGTGTGTGTGTGTGTGTGTGTGTGTGTGTGTGTGTGTGTCCTTATTATTTCTCTTGACATTGCACTGTTTGTTGTGTTATACACATTGCATGTTTTGACCGTCCTATTAGTGCGGTCCTTCATTGATTTTCTTGTGTATCTTGGATGCGCGCCGTAATTGCATCTCATTGTACATTGTGATATATGTATATAGATATGTTTTGATGCAAAATTTACTTTCTGCACTGATCTTTCAACCGGTTGGGCGTGTTGTACCACTTAAAACATCTACTTTGCAAAAGAAGGAAAAATACCCATTAAACCACAGAAAGTGAATATAATCCAGTCCGGAATGATCTCTCCGATATTCCCAGATGCAGACAGGTGTTAAATGCACATTACTGAGCTCCGCTGCAGGTGTGTGCTTACGAACGACGACGTAAAATGCTGTTTCAATATGGCGACCAACAAGGTGCCTGAAAGGCCCCGATATCATTCTGTCCAACGAACAGCCACGGCTGAGAAAGTGACATAGACACTCTTCACGAAGGCTCTTTCTCATCGAACTCTGCAGCCTGAATCCGATGTAATGTGACCCGTTGCACTGCTTTCTGTTGTGACTGAAACAAAATATTTATCTTTCTTGCGTCTTTCTCATCCTCCCCAGCAGACCATGCTTTGATTGAGATAGTAAAATTACAGTGATTGCATTCTAAAGCAGCACGTATAAAACACAGTATTTACAGTATCTACTCTGTCCAGGAATTTCCAAAATTCCAAACTTTCAATGAGATGTCCCTCTTATCCGACTAAATTCCTGCGATTTAACACCCAGAGCGCACAAATATTCCTTGCACGATAACACTTTCATTCTTGTAATCATCCTTGTGAATCTTCTTTGACGCTCTCCAATTCCAGCACATCTTCACTAAGACGAGGAGAACAAAGCGGTTCACAATGCTTAAGGAGAACCCTCACCAGTGTCTTACAAAGCCACAACATCTCACACTTGCTCTTATATTTCTAACCTCTTGAAATGGAAACTAACATGGCATTTCTCTTCCTTATCACCGATTCAATCTGCAAGTTTTCATTCAGGATGTTCAGCACAAGTACTCTCAACTCCCTCTGCATCTCAGATCATAGATTTTATTCCTGTTTAGAAAATAGTCCGCGCATTTATTTCTAATTCGCAAATTCCCAACATTGTATTTCATTTGCAACTTTCTTGTCCATTCCCCTAATCTGTATGTCCTTCTGCAGCCTATCCGTTTCCGTAACGTTACGAACCCCTCTACAAATCTTCGTATAATCTGTAAACGTGGCAACAAAGCCATCTATTCCATCATCAAAAATATTTAAATACAGCATTAGAAGAACTGGTCCCAACATCGACCACTGCGGAATAGCACTAGTCACTGGCGGGCAACCACGTTATTAACTTTCCTGTAATACCAAGTGTTCTTAACTTAGTAAGCAGCCTCTTGTGTGGTGCCTTGTCAAAGGCCTTCTAAAAGTCGAAAGATAGAACATTCAATGCATCCCCTTTATCTATCCTACTTGTCAACTCCTCAAAGAATTCCAACAGCTTTTTCAGGCCGGATTTACCCTGAAGGAAACCTTGCTGACTTTGTGCTACATGGCCTATGTGTAACCAAGTACTCCATCACCTTATTCTTAAAAAATTGTCTCCAGCATCTTTCTAACCTCCGAGGTCAGGCTAACTGGCCTATAATTTCCTTCCTGCTGCCTTCCTCCTTTTTTAAAGAGTGCAGTAATATTTTTTTAATATTCCAGCACTCTGGCAGCTTGCGAGAATCCAATAGATTTTGAAAAGAAAAAACATTTCTGAGCCACCACAATCTCTAATGCTACCTCTTTCAGAACCGTAGATTGAAGTTCCTCTGGTACAGGTGACCTATGTGCTTTTAGGGCTTTTTACTGCTTTTTGAACACCTTCTGTCTTGTAGAACTAACTGCACCCATTTCTCTCCCTTCACACAGTACAACGTCAGGCAAACTGCTAGTGCCTTCCACTCTGAAGACTCAGGTAAAATATTTATCAGTTCATGAGCCATCTCCTTGCCCCGTTATTATGTCTTAGTCACTCATTTCTCAGTGTCTCATTTTTCTTTTATTTTTAACATACTGTACGAAAAAAAATACTATCCTCTTTGATACTACATGCTGGATTGCTTACATATTTCATCTTACCCCTTTTAATGATTTTATAGTTGCTCTCTGTATGCTTTCATAAACTTTCTGATCCTCTATCTTCCCACTAATGTTTTCATTGTTGTATGCCCTTTCTTTAGCTTTTACAATAGCTTTGACTTCCTTTGTCCGTCTTGGTTGTACTATTTTACAATTTCGGCATTTATTCATTTTTGGAATACACATGCCTGGCACCTTCTCATTTTTTGCAGAAACATTTCGCATTGTTCGATCGAGTTCTCTAAATTTTCTTTTCAGGACATCATTGTTTTCCGGAATGGCCACGGTTGTATTCTGCCATAACTGCCTATTTCCATTTTTCCTGACGGCCACCCCGACTCATGCTATTTCGGAGTGATTACTGCCCTATATCTTTGATCAGTTATATACTCGCTCTCGATACAAGCCGAAGGTCCAACACGAAGAAATCTGCAGATGCAGGAAATTCAAACAACAACACACACAAAATGCTGGTAGATCACAGCAGGCTAGGCAGCATCTATAGTGAGAAGCGATGTCGACGTTTCGGGCCGAGACCCTTCGTCAGGACTAACCGAAGGGAAAGATAGTAAGAGATTTGAAAGCCATTGAAAGCCGAAGGTAATCCAATTTTTGCTCCAGATCGCTAATAGATCTTTAGGGAGCTGCTGCGAAATGCACTTCACGCAGATGAATTTCCCCGGGAGACACAGGGACTCTCAGCTCACCAACTTGCGGCATGAACAGCACCCCATAGCACTTTAAATGGTATAGTAAGAGAGATAGGAAACAAAAATGAAACCTTAACAGACGCTTTACACAGAGCCGACGCGTCCTCAGAGACGAATGCCCCTTTGAGACAAAGGCTAACTCTTGTACTCTCGCCAACGGCCTACTCCTATAGAATGGGTATTTGACGTGTCGGTTGATGTTTTGCGATAATTTATTAATAAACGCACGTTCAATCTTGTACTTTGTTCTTTCTTGATTATTTAAAGTCGATTTTGGGAACTGCTGGAAATGGTTTTTGCTCTGGGATAATCTAATGTCCATGTGGTTGTGTCAGCATATTTAAGGATGCATACGGATTTGGTGATGCGCGCAGATTGATGAGAGTGTCGCCTGGTATGTGCTCGAAAGGGATTTGGTGCCGCACAAGGAATTGGTAGTGTGTTCGGATTTGAGCATGTGCGTAGGTTGTATAGTGTGTTCGGATTTGTGCATGAGCGCAGGTTGGATAGTGTGTTCGGATTTGAGCATGTGCGCAGGTTCGGTAGTGTGTTCGGATTTGAGCATGTGCGTAGGTTGTATAGTGTATTCAGATTTGAGCATGTGCGTAGGTTGTATAGTGTGTTCGGATTTGTGCATGAGCGCAGGTTGGATGGTGTGTTCGGATTTGAGCACGTGCGCAGGTTGGATAGTGTGTTCAGATTTGAGCATGTGCGTCGGTTGTATAGTGTGTACGGATTTGTGCATGAGCGCAGGTTGGATAGTGTGTTCGGATTTGAGCATGGCCGCAGGTTGGGTAGTGTGTTCGGATCTGAGCATGTGCGTAGGTTGTATAATGTGTTCGGATTTGAGCATGGCCGCAGGTTGGGTAGTGTGTTCGGATCTGAGCATGTGCACAGGTTTCGTAGTGTGTTCGGATTTGAGCTTGTGCACAGGTTGTGTAGTGTCTTCGGCTATGGTAGTGTGCGCGGGTTTGGTAGAGTGTTCGGATTTCATCATGTGCGCAGGTTGGGTAGTGTGTTCGGATTTGGGAGTGTGCGCAGGTTGGGTAGTGTGTTCGGATTTGAGCATGTGTGCAGGTTTGGTTGTGCGTTCGGATGTGAGCATGTGCGCATTTGGGGTAGTATGGTCGGATTTGATAGTGTGCGCCGGTTTGGTGGTGTGTTCGGATTTCAGCATGTGCACAGGTTGGGTAGTGTGTTCCGATTTGAGCATGTGCGTAGGTTGTGTAGTGTGTTCGGATTTGAGAGTATGCGCAGGTTGGGCAGTGTGTTCGGATTTGAGCATGGGCGCAGGTTTGGTTGTGCGTTCGAATATGAGAATGTGCGCAGGTAGGGTAGTGTGATCGGATTCGAGAGTGTGCGCTGGTTTGATAGTGTGTTTAGATTTGAGCATGTGTGCAGGTTTGGTTGTACGTTCGGATGCGAGCATGTGCGCAGGTTTGGTAGTGTGTTCGGATTTGAGCGTGTGTGCAGGTTTGGTTGTACGTTCGGATGTGAGCATGTGCGCAGGTTTGGTAGTGTGTTCGGATTTGAGCTTGTGCGCAGGTTGAGTAGTGTGTTCGGATTTGAGAGTATGCGCAGGTTGGGCAGTGTGTTCGGATTTGAGCATGGGCGCAGGTTTGGTTGTGCGTTCGAATATGAGAATGTGCGCAGGTAGGGTAGTGTGATCGGATTTGAGAGTGTGCGCTGGTTTGATAGTGTGTTTAGATTTGAGCATGTGCGCAGGTTTGGTTGTACGTTCGGATGTGAGCATGTGCGCAGGTTTGGTAGTGTGTTCGGATTTGAGCTTGTGCGCAGGTTGAGTAGTGTGTTCGGATTTGAGAGTATGCGCAGGTTGGGCAGTGTGTTCGGATTTGAGCATGGGCGCAGGTTTGGTTGTGCGTTCGAATATGAGAATGTGCGCAGGTAGGGTAGTGTGATCGGATTTGAGAGTGTGCGCTGGTTTGATAGTGTGTTTAGATTTGAGCATGTGCGCAGGTTTGGTTGTACGTTCGGATGTGAGCATGTGCGCAGGTTTGGTAGTGTGTTCGGATTTGAGCTTGTGCGCAGGTTGAGTAGTGTGTTCGGATTTGAGCGTGTGCGCAGGTTTAGGCTTGTGTCGGTGCTTTTGCGTGTCCATGGATTTCTGCGTGGCGGTCGATTTCGGGTTTTGTCACATCTCAAAGTAGTTCAATTTTTAAGGTCTTTAATAAACGCACTTTAAGCATTGAACTTTGTTCTCACTAATTATGTCAGGAGAATGCTGTTATTTTGTGAACTTTTAAAAAGGATTCATCTTTGAAAATCAAATGTGCATACATGGGTGCCAGCTGGATTGGTGGTGCACACGGTCTGAGGGTGCTCACGGATTTGGACGTGTCAGTGGTGAGGAATGTCAAGGTTGTATCATAATAAGCGCTTCATTAATAAATACTGATTTAATTTTCTACTCTTCTTTTACTCTGATTTTTAACTTGGTGATTGCTACTTCGTGAATTATCTGAAATTATTCCTCCTCTCGGATAAGTTATTGTTTATCTGGAGGGTGTTAGCGGGTTCAAAGTGCGCTGTGATATGGGTGTCCAGAAGTACTTGTGGGTGTTGCTGGATTTGGGGTAATGACAAATATCAAGGTTGCTTAGTTTACAGATACTTTAATAATTTAACAGTGAACTTTGCTCTTGTTAATTTCACTGCGGATTAAGCCTTCTCGTGAAAGAAATAGGATTAAAATGATTCTCGCTCTGGGATCAGCAATTGTTCTGTCAGGTCCGCACTCGGTTTTCAAGGTGAACAAAGATTTGGAGATCTGTACGGCAAGTTTCAGTACTCACGGATTTGGGGATTTCCCAAGGTCGGGGCGGAGTGGTATCAGCGCCGGACTTGGGAGTGATGGCTCTCCAGTTCGAATCCACCCGGCTCCCATCCGTGCTCGGTTCAGCATCGAGCTCGCAACGCGGCCTCATAAAAACAAGAAAGCCTGCTAAAAGAAAACACCGTCATGACGGCGTCGTGATGACTGCACTCGGAGTTAAGGGCTTTCTTCTTCTTCTTCAAGGTCGTTTGAAAGCAGACGCAGCTATTTTGTGAACTGTTTCTCACAGAGATGTGGTGCCTGCGGATTTGTAGTGTGACGTATATGAATTTTGTTTAATTTATAGATACTTTCAGAATCAATGCACTTTGACGTTTCAACAGTCTTCCTGTTACTTTATGGTGGAGGCAGACAGTTTGTGAACGGTTTCAAATGATTCTTCCTCCCGGATACCGTACAGCTCATGGTCGGGCATGGCAGCGTGTTTGGGATCCGCACTCAATTGGGGATTGCGCAGTGTTAAGGTATAGTCGGCATATATGGGATGCACAGAGTTTTGGGGGCTGCACATGGATTTCAGCATGCGTGCAGATTTAGGCGTGCGCTCTGCCAAGGGGGTACTCGCGGATTTGGCGATGTGCGCAGATTTAAAGTCTGTTATCAAATAACTGGCTGTGCACAGATTTGGAGCTACCTACAGATTTGGGGTGCGTACGGATCATTAATCTCGAAATGCCCCCATTTTTGAAATATTTTGAAATAATTCCTGCTCTGGAATGATCTATTATGGGGTGTCAGCGTGTTTGTGATGTGCACCTATTTCAGCTTTGCGCAGATTTAGTGCTGTGCCTACCAATGTAGAGTTGCACGCCGATTCGGGAACGCTCTTTGATTTAGGGGCGTGTAGCCCAATAAAGGGATAGTTATAAAATTCGGAATTCTAATAGATCTATGGTGTGGGGTCAGAGAGACAAGAGTGGTGCCAGAATGGGACCAAGTTGATCTGAGGGCGGTGTGGCAATCTCTAGATAAAATTGACGGGCTCAGCGTGAGTGCAGGAAGCAGCACAATTCAGTCGTCAGTGGACTGGCAGCACCAATTCAGTCGTGAATGTAGGTGCTGTACGCGTAGAGATGAGAAGATAGGCCGGCGAATGAGGGACGAGCACTGCAGCTGTATAATGGACACTTTCATGTAATTACCGTTTGGGAGGTGTGAGTGGAACAAGGTTATCGCAGGGCCCAAATGGGCAAAAATTGACCGTAGTGGATAAAACTTCAGTGGTTTCAGGTCGGGTGACGCCGCAATGTCACGAGTTCTTCACAAACATCGGACCGAGTGGAGATTTCACCACATTTTTCAACTGTTCCCTGAACTTCGTCTGTGTAATGGCGTAAAGGGCAGTGTTTGTACAACAGCTCAGGAGCTGTAGAATGACTCCCAGCTCTCGCAGCGAATCAGGTGGACGCACATATGTGGCAAAAGCATATAGCCGATGCCACACAGAGTACACAGTGAAAGGTGCCCACAGCACGATGAAATTGCCCGAGACGATCAGTAATAAAACCAGGGATTTCCTGCGTTTCTCCATCTCCGGGTCTCCGGAACTCGGTCTGTTGCCGGTAACCCTGAGTCTCCTGCGAGTTCTGCTGATGACTAAGATATGCCTGACGGTGAGGCCATTCGTCAGCAGAACCAGCACAAATGGGAATACAGGGGTAAGGAAGTAATAAAATAGTTCAATTGGTGTCGCGATATTCAAATAATGCCCTCTTACCCTACATATAAATGGAACAGGTATCCACGCGTAGTACCCCGAGAGCCTAAAATACCAGTAAATATTCTTTAAAAAACCAATGGCACTCACTGTCCCGAAAACCACGGCCGCGGTTTTCTCTCTGCAATATTTTGATTTCAGCTTCTGGCAAGAAATGGCGATAAACCGATCAAAGGTGAACGTGACGGTGAACCAGACCGAGTAGTCGGTTGCAGTGTAAAGGAGAACAGAGTGGATATTACACCCCTTATTCATTGATCGGATGAAAACGTCGAATGGCATGTACATAAGTGGAATCTTGCTCAATATCAGGTCCATGATAAGAACCAGAAGATCCGCCGCTGCCATGGCAACCAGGTAGCAAGTGGCAACTCTGGAGAGGCCGCACTTTCCCCGAGACAGGATGAATATGGTCACCGTGTTTACTGCGAAGAAAGGAATCAATCAGGGTAAACACATCAGGAAGCGTTTTCTTCAAACAAGCATATAAAGTATTCCACTTTTCAGTAATTGGCAAAGCCAGAACAGTACGTATCCGACAGAATAATACAATCGTCGCGTCTACCATTCAAGTAAAATTAAACAGTTTTGCAAATCTGTGTGCACTCAATGCCGTCTGTTGGACCGACTATCAGTAAAGAAACAGAGAGCGGAGATTTCAGATAACAATGTCTGGCGATTGGTGGATTTCGTACTTCTTGAGGCAAAAGCACTGAATGGCGCATTAAATCTGCGGCATCTCAACTGTCGTGAACTAAGTGTCCCATTAGATAAAAAGCAGCTTCCCGTCACTGCGCGTCACCCAGGGCACCGGCATTGGCAAATGGAGTAGCAACCCAAAACCCAATTAATGCACCTAACTTCCAGTGTCCTGCCTACCCTTTTGGAACTGAACATTTCCTTCAAATTATACCGCGAGCCTCCCCGTCTCTCTTGTATGTTTGCCCTTATATTCGTGTGGTATTTGTTACAGTCTCAGTTAGGCTTTACTTTCTCCGCAACAATGAAGTCGATTTGTCACCATAACAATACGTCATCATCAATATTTCAAGAAATTCCAGTGGTCTATCATCTGTTACTTGGGCTTTAAAAACCGTCAAATGCAACTGGTGTGAAAGTATACAGTAATGATCTTCGCATTTTATAATGTTTAGAATCCCAAATAGAAAATGTAGTTTTAAGAACACAGTGGGGAGGAAGATGGTCAGATGTAGAAGAGGGAACTCCTGATTACATTCGCGGAGAGAATGCTTCCTTTGCTTCAGTGGAAACGCAGGCTGACATGAAAGCTGGAAAGTTATAAACGATTTTATTCAGTTAGTATTCCGACCGATGTTGGTTCAAACGACCAGGGAGAAATGGAGGAGGAGTGTTCACGATGAGGTTTCATTCCTACGAGGAGACAGATAATAAAATATACTGTTGTGGTAAACCCGCTCTGGATCATCGCAACTGTCAGCACGTATTTCCTTAGACAGGAGTCCTGGATTCAGTAAGTTATCAAAGCGCATGCAGCAAAGATTTGCTTAATTATCAAATGGGATGCGTGACAGCAGCATTAATTATTATTATGAGAGATACACGTCAGAAGGAAAATGTGTGGTTAACTGTTGTTTTATAAATTATCTTTAGAAGGGACTCACCGGGAAGAGCAGTGATAGCGAGGACTGGGTAGAAAATCACCTGAATGGCGATTAAAGCATTCATGACTCGAACATCTGCCGTTATCCGTTCATCATCTGCAAAAACATATGGAACCATCCAGAAGATATTTTTCCCATTTCCTGTTATATTCCAAGCTGTCCTTCCAGAATTCTGATCCAGGACATAACTAGCTAGTCTGTCGTTACTTTCCCTCTTTGTGCAGCTCCGGATCTCTGTCCCTGGCAGGAGAGGCTGCTCCCACTGAAAGTGGGGAACTGAGAGAAAGGGACTCTTATTAATAAGAGAGAGAAAGCCTCCGGTGACGTCAACCGTATAACTTGAAAAGATGTTATTTATTTTCCATGAAATGGCAGAAAGAGTTAACCCTTGGTTTACCGGGTAGCTGCTATACGTCTATTACATATACCGGAATTACCAAATTAATTAAAAAATAACTAAAAATATTTCGGTCGACTTAACTGAATATAAAGTAGAAAAATGGTCCTTAAGTAATAAACAAATGTATGTATTTACTTTTAAAATCCCGTGAAAGGAATGAGGTAAATTAGTGAAAAATCACATTTGATTCTTTCGTGATGTGTGTAAAATGCGAAATGCAAACATCGGTTCTGAAACAGCGGCATTAGCTCAGGATATGTCAATTTTATAAGAGAGAAAGACTATCAGCTTTTCTCGAAAAAGGAGTTATCTTGGCAGCCGGGAGTAGCGACGAGGCAAGAACGTCAGACATGCGGAGGAGAGGAAGGCAGGAGGTGTGAGAGAGAAAGGCAGAATGAGAGACAAAGAATGATGGAATTAACTGTCGGCAGCAGGGTTCCGTCCGGCACAATGTAGATCATATCACTGAGTGTTCGATAAGTACTCTTCGCACGCAGTCTTTGCACTTGTGCTTTCACAAGTGGCTGATTAGTATTTCTCATGTCATCCTGATATAGTAGTAACTTAATAATATTCGACATGTGCACTCTGTCTCACTTTGCTGCAAATCCTCATGCTGTTAAATCAGAAAGAAACAAGGAAAAATGGTCCTCTTACTGTCTATACCCGTACCCGTATCCCACACAAGAGGACAGGCCGCAGTCATATAGACATTACCACCGTACGGCAGCTGATGCTTTTCCGCTGGATGTAAACAGTCGATATGTTAGAAAACGCTTCAATCCAGGGGCATCATCACCTTCTTATGAAGTGACTTTGTATTTATTGGTGATGCTCTACGTTTGTACAATTTGCCCTCGATTGAAGCTCTCACAAAAACCAGCAGCCACCAGTGCTCCTAATCGTTTGTTCAGATTATTTTGCTATGCCTTTTTCCCCCTTTGTGTGCCTTCTTGGAATGTTTCGTGTTTTTGAACAGTATCCACCTTCATAAATTATTTGCAAAACTTTGGAAACGGGTGTTATTTTCCTTTCCCCCTGAATAATAACATGGCTTATTTGTAAGACTTCAAAAGGCGAACGAGAACTAAGAAGCACGTCTCTTCTTGACTGTTATTAATCTCTGCTGTGGTTTCCAATGAGCTTCTCTTAAAGCTTAGAAATGTAGAAACAACAGAGAGGACATGTTTATTCATCTGGCCATTTGACAGAAATGTGTTCAAACCTGGAGAGGGTTTCATTAACAGGTTACAATAAAACAGATTTCTTCGTCAGACAAAACATCAGGCAAGCACAGTTTTTGCACAGTTGGTGTCGAACTAAATATATTATTAGATTATTCGGTTGTCACCATTTCGTCCAGCCACTGAACATATTTTTTTTATTTTCATCTGCTGATCAACTGGACAGTGATCAGATTTAGATTTGAGCGCATAAATCATATTTTTTTTGGTGTAATTTCAACAAATTCCTTTTAGGGATGTCTAACTCTGTGCAATAAACACTCCCTTTCCCCGCTCTGCTCGGAGTGCAACCACAGTCTGATGTAATGGCAATGATCAAACACAACGAGCGTTCTTCCCCAACAGCTAGTGTTTACTGATTTCCTTGTGTAAGATCAATACATCATTTGATCTTAACTTTTTGTGTGCTAGGAATCCCATTAATGATAGGAGATGAATTATTAACTACAAACATTCTGCATAATCACTCAAAGAGTTGACCTGCACGTGTATGTAACGAGAGCTGTACAATTCATCTGCTTCTACCACAGGCCACGAACGTATTAATCAGCCCTCGTATAAATGAGACAATCTTGTTACGTCACGCCCCCAAATGCACGGACAGTCTGCAAGACCGTGCGCAGTCACCTATTCGACGATACACCCTAAATCAGCATGCATCCCTGCTCAAACCCTCATATGCACATGTGATTATCCCAGCTAAAATATATTTAAACAGCTCACCAAATAATCGCCTCCACCTGAAAAAGATGCAAGAACAAACAAAATGAAAAAAAATTGAAATCAGTCACACGCACAAATCTGCCGACATCCACAAATCCATATGCATCGACACACCCCTAAATCTCTGCCCAAATCCGCACACACTCCCAAATCTGTGTGCCCACAAAACATTTACACAGCGCCAAACTCAGCACATGCATAATTGATTATACCATTTCAAATCTTTCAAACAGATGAGAAAATAGCTGGATACACATGAAAATGTATAGTGAAAATAGAGTTCATCATTCAAATGCATTTATTATAAAGGTATCTATAAATGAAACATGCTTGAGATTGTCATAGCTCCAAATTAACCGACATATTCCTTCCGTTTGAAACCATTTTCACCACAACCCGCTGAAATCTGCGTTCATTGTCTGATCCACACGCACCCAGATATCATGTCCGCTGCCCCAAATCCATGTGGCCCACCCAGTACACCGGCAATGCAGAAAGTAGTGTGCATCTCCTAATACACGGACACCAGCCAATCTGTGTGCGCCCCAATATTCGCCGGCAGACGCAAATCTGAGCACATCCCCAAATTCATGTGCAACCCCATATTCGCCGAGGCACCGCCTAATCTGTGCACATCCCGATATCTGTGCACAAGCCGAAATCTGCTGGCCCGCCACTTGCACATTAGATTATCCCAGAGCAAGAACAGTGAGACAAATTGGTGTCTTCATTTTAAAGAATAGCAAGAACAAAGTTCAAACTTCAAAGTGCCTTGGGATTTATCACACCCGCAGATCGACCAACTCGCTGAAATCCGTGTGCTCCCTTAAACCCGGCGACACGCCGTAATCTGTGCGCACACCTAATCCCAATCCACCAAAATATTCTACAAGAGACACGTAAATCTGTGCACACCCCAAATCTCGGGCGTACCCTGTTTGGCATACAGACCCTTAAAGCGTTTCGCATCTCCAAATTATGATGCATATTTGTCGACAAATGCTTTAAGAAAACGCTTCCTTGTGTGTTTACCCTTATTGATTCCTTTCTCGGGGAAAGTGCGTACTCTGCAGAGTTGCAAAACACAAGAACAGAGATCAAAATTCAAGTTAAAATTATTATTGGCGTATCTATAAATGAAGCAACTTTCACCTCCAAATCGTTAGACACACGAGATCAACGATAACCCCGAAATATGTTCGCACTCACAGATCCATATCATGACACCAGGCTTTGACCCAAGCCCCGAAGGGTCAGTGCTAATTCTGTGATGGATGTGTCTCATAGAAACATTGAAAACCCACAGCACAATATAGCTCTTTCGCCCACAAGTTTTTCCCTAACATGTCCCTACTCTAAGCTCCATGTACCTATCTAAAAGTTTTTAAAAGACTCTATCATATCCGCCTCCACCACTGTTGCCGGCAACTCATTCCTCACCCTCTGTGTAAAAAACGTACAACTGACAAATCCATTGTACCTATTCCCCAGCACTTAAAACCTGTGTCCTCTTGTGGCAAACATTTCAGACCTGGGGAGGGAGTGGGGAACCTCTGACTATACACACGATCAATGCCTCTCATCATCTTATACTCCTATCAGGTCACCTCTCATCCTCCGTCACTTCAAGGGGAAGTGGCCGAATTCACGCAATCTGATTTCATAAGGCATGTCCCAAATCCAGGTAAAATGCTTGTAAATCTCCTCTGCACCCCTTCAACGGTTTCCACATCCTTCCTGTAGTCTCAAACGTCGACTCTGTTCCTCCTCATATATGCTGAATACTCCGAGAGCGTGACAGAAAGCCGTGAATAGTATGCTAAAGTATATTGGTAACGGCTTTCGAAATTGAAGGCTGATGATCAGTTGTAGAGCGTAGAGTAGAAATTAAAACATATTGTGGAAAGTAGAAGGGAGCGATCTAAGTTACACCAGATATCAGGTGACAATGCTGCGCTCGCGAGGTAGACTGAGAAAGGGCACTCACCCACAGTCAGAATGTTCAGTGAATACAAATCAGCTGGGCCCTTTCAGCGGTTGGGTCAACGGTCGACTGGACAGTTCGGAACGGTGTACAGCCGGGGAGAGGTTTTTGCAGTCATTCTAATAGAGACCAACCCCAGCCCTATAATGTACACCGATGAGAAGGCGTCATCCACTTAGCTAGCTGCTGACCATGGGGGAGTTTAGAACCAGAGTGCAAAGCAACAGAAATGAGGGCGTCCTTTTAGAACGAAGATAAGGAGCAATATCTTTAACCAGAGGATGGTCGATCTGTGGAATTCATTGCCGCAATAAGCTGTGGAGGTCAATTCTCTATGCGTACTTTAGGTAGAGATTTACGGGGAGAAGGCAGAAGATTGAGGCTGAGAGGGAAAATTGATCATGCATGATCTAAACACGGAACAGACTCGGTGTGCCAAATGACCTAATTTTGCTCCGTTAGAATTTTTCACGTGGTCTAAGTTGATTAAGTTAATGAAACAAGAGAAAAGTATAAAAAGAAAGGATGCTGTTTTGTTAGGAATATGAAGGCGTGCGTTAAGTACTAGAATGGCTGCTGTTGATGATCTAATCACGGGAAAAAATACCAAAGCCAATTACATTAAAATACACTTAATCTATTGTGTAAATGTGAAATAATATATAATAAAACAGCATATTTACAATACACTCAAATAATGAAATATTACAGACTCAACAACAAATATTGGCGAAGAAATGATAGCATTTAAGCTGCTAAAATACGAAACCTTAACCTCTGAGAGATGAAGTACAAATATAACAATGAGAAAGGCTGGGAGAGTATTGATATGCAGAAGGATCTTGTGTCGGAGTTCCATAGAGGGCAATAAGATTATAGCGATAATAGTCAGCGTTGATATTTCCCCGCAGTGGATCTGCCGAATACCAGAAGGTTACTTTATTTGTGATAGGGCGAAAGAACCGCAAGGTTAAAAACAAAACGCCGCTGGGAATTGTGTACAGACCCCGAAACAGCAGTAATGATGTGGCCTGCAAATTACAACGGGAGGTGGAAGATGCATTCTGGAAAGGCCATGTTTCAATTGTCATGGAGAACTTCAATATGCATGTAGTTTGGTGGATATCTGGTGGGTGCTTCATTACGGGATACATAGTTTCTAGAATATCTACTAGATGGCTTATCACAGCCCCTCGTGTTTGAGCTCAATGGATCGGCTTTTCTGGACTGGGTGATGCACAATGAACCAAAATTGTTCAGAGAGCTCCAGCTCTCAGAATCCTTAGGAGAAAGTGATCATAACATGATCGAATTCCCCCCGAAATTTGAGAAGAAGCTCAAGACAAATGTATCAGTATATCAGTGGATTAATCGGAATTACAGAGGCTGAGTGAGTAGTTGGCCAGAACTGATTGAGAAAGAAAAATAACACTGGCAGGGATGACAGATGAACTGCAATGTCTGGAATACGTGGAAACAATCTGGAAGGCACAAGATATATACATCTCAAAGAGAAAGAAAAACAGTTCAAAGAAATGATGACACAACCATGGCTAACGCCACGGTAGAGGATCTGAATGCGCAATTTGCATCAGTCTTCACAGTGGAAGACGTCTGCAGTAAACTGGACATTCAAGAGTGTCCTGGAAGTAAAATTTGTGCAGGGAAAATTACGACTGAGAAGGTGCTCAGGAGGCTTCCTCCTCTGTGGGTGGATAAATCCCCTGACCTGATGGAAAACACCCTCGGGATCTGAAAGGAGTAGCTGGAGAGATTGCAGAAGCATTAACGATGATCTTTCAAGAATTGATGAATTCTGGCATTGTACCGGAAGACTGGAAAATTTCAAATTGCAAATGTTACTCCCCTATTTAAGAATGGTGGGAGGCAGCAGAACGGAAACTAGAAACCAGTTAGTCTGATATCGGTGTTTGGAAAGTTGTTGGAATCGATTGAAAGGGATGAGATTACCGAGTATCGAGAGGCACATAGCAAGGTAGGCTAAAGCCTGAAAGGAAAATCCTGTCTGACAAACCTGTTGCGATTTTATTGGGAAATTACAAGCAGGGTAGTCAAAGGAGATGCAGTAGAAGTGGTGTACTTGGATTTTCAGAAAGCCTTTGACAAGGTGCTATACGTGAGGCTGCTTAACAAGATAAGAGCCCATGGAATTACAGGGAAGTTGGTGAAGCTAGGGAGGCATAGGTTGGACAAGAGGGCACGACTTCAGGATTGATGAATGTCCATTTAGAATTGAGATGAGGACAAATTAGCTTAGTCAGAGGGTGGTAAATCAATGGAACTTGTTGCCACGAGCGTCTGTGGAAGCCAGGACATTGGGTGTATTTAATTCAGGAATAGGTCGGTTCTTGATTAACTAGGTCATCAAAGAGTATGTGGTGAAGAGACAGGGAAGTGAGGATGACTGGAAGATTTGGATCAACACATGATTGACTGGTGTAGCAGACTCAACAGGCCGAATGGAATACTTTCACTTATATCTTCTGGCTATCTGGTCGTAATAAGGGATTTCAAAATGAAAATAAAAAGCAAAAGGGAGGGTGAACAATTGAGCAAGAGTAGTGGGAAGTTGGAGCACCGGAAAGTGATTATGAACGGAAAGATCGAGTACGAAAGTATGATAGCGAATAACATTAGTAAGGACATCAAACTCTTCTTCATATATAAGAAAAATAGCAAGACTGGACATCGGATCGCTGAACAACGATGCTGGAGATGTAGCAATGTGGGACCATCAAATACCGGAAGAACTAAATAAATATCTTGCATCAGTCTTTGCTGTGGAAGACACTAGCAGTGTGTTGGAAATTTGAGGTGTCATGGGTATGAGGTGTGTGAAGTTACCATGACGGGAGAGAAGGTTAGTGAGTAACTCAAATATCTGAAGGTAGATCAGATGGACCATACGGTGTACACGCCATAGTTGTGGCAGAGTTGGCTGAAGACATGGTTGAAGTATTATAAATGATCTTGCAACAACCACTCCGTCTGCAATGTTTCCGGAAGACTTGAATATTGTAAATGTCACTTCACTCTTCTTCACAGATGAAAGGAAAATCTAAGCCATTTTGTTTGACCACAGGGGTTTGGAAGATGTCCGAGTTAATTATTAATGATGATATCTCAGTGTACTTGGAGACACATGATAAACTAGGCCGGAGACAGCATGGCTTCATCCAGGGAAAATCTTGCCTGAGAAATCTAATGGAATTCTTTCAAGGGGGAACAAGCCAGACAAAAGAGATTTTCCGAATGCTTTTGAGAAGGTGCCACACATGAGGCTGCTTGACAAGCTACATGGTAATACAGTGAACGTTCTAGCATGGACAAAGCAGTGGCTGATGACTGGGGGGGGGGGGGGGGGCGGGTAAATAGAGCGATTTCTGACTGGTAGGCGTTGTCCAGCAGTGTTTCACAGGGGACTGTGTTGGCATCTATTCTTTTTTACATTATTTGCCATTGATTTAGTGATGGAAATGGTGGTATTGTTAGAACAATTGAAAACTCTTATGACTTCTATAGCTCTGCCGATTAACGCACACTCTGGAGTTACTCGCTTTATCCTGATTTCCGTTCTGCAAGATGGAGCAATATAGCTATTCCCCTGTCCCACAGTGTCCTTTGCAACCCGGAGTATTGATACATTGGTTTAGACCCAGCAATCTCATCTCTGCCTCTCTATCCTCAGGCAAATCCCATCAGATGTTAGAGTCCATGATTAATATTACAAATCCACTTTTATTTTAACTCCCTCTTTTTTTTGTATCGTTTATTTGAATTAAATTGACTTGATTAGTGACATCATTCATATACATGAGGTTAAAAAAAATCGATACGTCTTCGTATAAATGAGCAACTTGCAATTGTCGTAATTTCTAAGCAGAATTATGCCAGTATAGACATTATAACATAGAAATACAGTTGCGTCAGCATTAATTAAACCACCTGATGGCCTGGTGGAAGATATCCCGTAGCTTTTGTTCGCTGCATTTAAAATGTGGTACAGTTTCCCGGATGGTAGCAGCTGGAATAGTTTGTGGTTAGCGTGACCCGGGTCCCTTATGATCCTTAGAACCCTATTTACACACCTGTCTTTGTTTACGTCCGGAATAGAGGGAATTCCATCTGTACAGATGAGCCTGGATGTTAGAGTCCCGCCATGGAGCGAAGTACAGTGTGCATACCAGGCAGTGATGCAGCCAGTCAGGATGCTCTCAATCGTGCCACTATGGAAAGACCTTAGAACTTGGAAACCTATTCCAAACTTTTTCAAACGTCTCAGGTGAAGGAGGCGCTGTTGTGCCTTTTTCACCACAGAGCTGGCGTGCACAGACGACTTGAGATCCTCGGTGATGTTTATGCCAAGGAATGTGATCCAGTTCACCCTTTCAACACCAGATCCATTAATGTCAATAGGAACGCAAATTGAGAAACAATTCCAAAACTGGTCAAATCAATCACTGTGCCAAAAATCTTCTGTTTGGACTTTCCCGAAGTTTCGTACTATCCTCCACTTCTAGTGATCCCGATGGTGAATCCTCACTCTGATCTTCAACCCATCAGCGAGCGTCTTGGCAAAGGATGGGATTATAAGGCGACACAGAGACCCCTGTTTAGGAAGGCGGTAAGGAATAATTGGTAACATAATTAGCAATCACAGTGACGCCTCCAGCCTGGTTTACATTTGAACATTCATGTTTTGTTCAATATTTGTAATCATTTATCAATTGTGTAGAACTCCATTTGTTCCCGATTATGGTGTGTGGACCAAGCTCCATAAAATACACTATTGGGCTGCTTCTCAAATTGTATGTTTGCATGAATTTTGTGTATTAGTGTTTGTAAAAGAATGTCGATTTGGAACAGTGCAAGCCGAAGGAGAGTGGTCATTCACTGAGTACATGTACAGATAATTGGCTCATTTCTGAACGCGTCCCACTTACCAGAAAACGTCCGTCCCCAATCGACACTTGTTAAGTGTTTTTGATACCGTCAAAATTGACCTTTCTCCAATGAAAATTCACAACGCACGAACGAAGCTCGTTTACATATTTACATTGAAACCATTGAGATCACGAGTTACAACGAGTTCGTTAAATCAAGCTTCTATTTCTTGCCCCGACTCATTAATTTCATAATAGTATATCAAGTATCGCACATGCTCTCGGCAACTCGTAAACGCACAAATTAAAAAAAAAATCCCGAACACATTGGACGATTTCCTACCCATATAGTCCTTTAAAAGTGTGGAATTAACAATCGACGTGCGGAATGTTAAAAACACCTACTCTAACAACCGTAATGATTTGCAATAAACAGCGATATCTCCTCAACATTGGCCGTCTAAATACTATTGACTATTGGGTGGTCAGTAAACTATCCCCATTAACGTGATCATACCTTTCCTCTTTTTCAGTTTCACTCATAAAACCACAATAGTTTAATTCTGCATCTGTCCTGACTGAAGTCAGCCGTGACATTTTCGCTGATTATTAACGTTACTTTTCCTGCTTTAGTCCATCTCGCTCTATCACTCTGAAACAAAGAAACCAGACTCTTCTGCAACCAAGTCTCATTAACGCCTAAGTTACCATGATTCCAGGTTTTGATCCTAGCCCAGAGTTCATCGACTTATTCTCCGATACTTCTGCGACTGAAGTATACGCAGTGCAGAGCACTAGTCGTACCTTCCTGCCTTTGTGTGAGATCTTATCAAAATGTCGGTACAATCTCTCCACTAACTGTTCTGGCACGCTTGTTCCCACCTCCCTACAAATCTAGTTTAAACTTAATCATGCAGCGCTAGCTAACCCTCGGCAGGATATTAGCATTTCTAGTTCACGTGCAAATCGTCTTTATCAATGGGTCTCAGGTTCCCTGGAAGATAGATCAATGATCGAAAAATCGTATGGCCTCCCTCCTGCACCAGACCATTAGCCACGTGTTAATCTGCATCATATTTCCTTTACTGGCCTGATAAGGACGCGGCACGAGTCGCTGTCAGAACCCCGAAGATCCGGCCCTACACCTCAGCACCTAAATCTCTGAATTTCCATTGCAGAAATTCGTCACTGTTCCTACCGATGTCATTGGCACCGAGCTGGAGCCAACCCCTGCCGGCTCACGCTCCTACTGGAGAATGTTCAAGACTTAATCCAAATTGTCCCTGACCCTGGCACACGGGGGGCAACATACCATCCGGGAATCTGTTCTTCCCTTACCAGTCTGAGTCACAGACCATACTCAGTGCCAGAGATCCGACCTCTATGTCTTTCCCCGTCCAGGTCATACAACCAGAAACGGCATCCAGGTGTTGCTGACGGTGATGGCCTTAGAGATAGTCTGCACTGGGTCTTTAACACCTTTTTCCTCCTGATTGTCACCCAGTTTTCTGTGCCCTGCACCCTGGCTGTCCTATCACTCTATATGTTCCGGTCCATCACGTCCGTGGCTCTGAATGAACCGGAGTTCATCCAGATTCAACTCCAGCACGCCTACCCGTCTTCCACATCTCGCGAGGAGCCTTTTACTGAGTCGGTGGCGTCCAGAGCCTGTCCCTGCCTTATTTTAATGTGTTCAGTACATTTAAAACTGGATCAGAGAACCTGAGCGAATTACGTTCTCTAAAGCGTCTCATCTCTCAGAAAGCCCGTGCTCTAACGTCCAAAACACCCTGCTTCTGTTTCCTCTCCGTCAGATTAAACATTGATCTACAAGCCCGAACAACATTCTGGCTGTAATAACTCATCCATGACGGAATGATGAAGCAAACCCAAGAGACCGAACGGCCTTTCTGCACGATGTCTTATGTTCTTGTGAACCTTGTCACATCTTCGCTTTCTTCCACAATCATCAGATCATTGTCCTTGTAGTCTACTTACCAACGTCCATCTGTAATGCAGAGTTGCCCGGTTTAACTGAACAAACTGTGTTCAGTTTCTGTTGACATTGTTGCGATCAACTCCCACTCAATTTTTAGATTCAATCGTGTCTATAAACGTTTATTTCTCTGCTTCACTAAATGTAAAATTATTGAGTCTTCCAGGCATTCTCATCTATCTCAGCAAACATCCTTCACAAATTCTTGCCGAGACGCGTCTCACGAGTGTTCGATTTGGAATTGTTTTACAGCTTCACTTTCCACAGAATTTGCCTAACCTGAGAAAATTGTAACACTCTCGCTTTCATTTCCGATTGGCAGGACGATATGCGTGATTGTGTGTATATAACTTTGCTTACAAGTCTGGCATTCATTCCGTTCTCAGCACACATCAAAAGTTGTCAGGATGGCCGAGTGGTTTAAGGCGCCAGACTCAAGGAATGAAAGTCCTTCCGACAAATAGGAGTGTTCTGGTCTTCCATCTGGGGTCGTGGGTTCGAATCCCACTCCTGACATAATTTGTCTTTAAGCATTCATTTGAGGCGATGTTATTTCTGCAAACAAACCCTGGGTTGTTGAGGTGGATTAGAAAAACTGTTGGAGGATAATATTATGTTTTTGTCACTGTTCATCACATTACAATAGATCACCAGACACCGAACTGTGGGTAAGTGATTTATTCAGAAACAATTTCACGGTGAAGGATCTCGTCCCGAAACGCCGACTGCTTACGTCTGTCCATAGATGCTGCCTGGTCTGCTGAGCTCCTCCTGGCATACTCAGCTGATCAATATAGTTTCTAAAGTGAAATGATTGGTCGTCGGAATATTCAATGGATGGGCATGTAGTGCACTCTATCATCTTTTGATCAAAAGTCCGGTGTCGGATGGGTAGCAACTGTTCTTGAACGTGGTGGTGCGAGTCCTGAGGCTCTTGTACCATCTACCCAATGGCAGCAGCGAAAAAAGAGCATGACAGGATGGTGACGACCTCTGACATTGGATGCTGTTTTTCTATGACAGCGTTTTATGTGGATGTACCTAATGTTTAGCAGTGCTTTTCCCGTGATGGACTGGGCAGAATTCAATAAACTTTTTAAAGATTTTCCTTCAAAGGTACGGTATTTCCGTACCCTGTCTCAATGCAGACAGACAATAAACTCTCTACGACACATCTATAGAAGCTCATCATGGTTTTTGATTTCATGCTGAATGTCCGCATTCTCCTAAGAAAGCAAAGGATAAAGTCATTCCAACAATTTAAAGTTACTGACGCGCCTCGCCTCTGATCCTCTGAAGAGAGCTGGCGTAAGAACCTCTGGTTTTCGCTCCGCTGAAGACAACAATCACTCCTTGGTTTTGCCGACATAAAGTTATGGGGTGTTGGCACATCGTGTTTGTTACGATCCCCTCTTAGTTGAAATGTATGCCCTAAGAGAGGATCGTTTAAAGACTTGTAAACCCTGGAATGGAGATAACTTTTGCATGCACTACCAATATCTATGCCTGAAAATCTAAGAAACGTCTGTCGGATTCCCCCTCACCTCCGATGCTCCAGAGAAAAAGAACAAGTTTGACTAAACTCTCGTTATTGCACAAACCGTCTATTTCAGGTATCATCTTGGTGATGCTCTTCCGCACACTCTCCGAATCCTCGTCATCCTCTCTCTGGAGGATGGCCTGAACGGGGTGCAGCACAATTCCAGTGCTGTGATGCTGTGCGCTCTGACTCCGCACATGCTCGCAACCTGAGAAAATGCATCACGTCCATATTCATTTAGATTCCCAGGATATCGAGTGTGTTTGTATGTATACCCTCTCATCAAAGCAGCCATTCAGACTATTCCGAAATTCAGCTGTTTATCTGGCATGTGGAGAGAGTACTGCAGAGGGGTCAGGGTTGCCGAGTGTTCTAAGGCGCCAGACTTAAAGCGAGTAAGTCGCATTCTAGTAAACGCGAGTGTTCTGATCTCCAACTGGAGGTGTGGGTTCGAATCCCACTCACGACAAATACTCTGTTTTTCACGTGCTGTTTTTTATAATGTAACCACTGTAATTTTACTGCAGCGATCAAAGCGTGGTCTGTTTGGGAGTATGAGAAAGACACAATTAAAATAAAGCTTTTGTTTTAGTCACCACAGAGAGCAGAAGAACGGGTTACATGGGATTCAAGCTGCAGATTTTGATGAGAAAGAGGCCTCGTTGAAGAGTGTCTGTGTCACCTTCTCAGCCGCGGCTGTTTATTGGACAGAATGACATTGGTGCCATTCAAACACATGGTTGGTCTCTATATTGAAACGACATTTTACATTGTCGTTCTTAAGTGTACATCTGCCGCAGAGCTCCGTAATATGTGTTTAACACCTTTCTGGATTTGGGCATATCGGATTGATCATTCTCGACTGGATTATATTCACTTTCCGTTGTTTAACAGGCCACTCTTCCTTGTTTTGCAATGCAGATATTTTAAGTCGTACAGCATGGAAAATAGCCTTCGGCTCAATTGGTTCAAAGTTCAAAGCTGAAAGTAAATTTTGCATCACAGAATATCTATATGCATATATCACCATTTGCAGCAATGAGATTGACATTCCTGCGGGCATCCAAGAAACACAATAACATCCATGAAGGACCGCACTAACAGGACAGTCAAAACACTGAATGAGTACAACACAGCAATCTGTGCAAAGTCAAGTGAAAGAATAATGGTAATAGCGATATTAATTGTTATTTTACGCAATAATCCAGGGCGACTGTGAAGCTCACTGGAGTTTGTTTAGATTTAACCTCTCTCAGAGACAACCAGATGAATTACACATTGACAGAGGATCGAATATGCACGGTTTGAAGTTATTCACGCAATGCTGAAACACTTAATACAGATAGTAAATATAATTTCAAAAGTTATAAAATTAAAATCTGGATAAAATAAGCGTATAAGAGAGTTGCAATTGAGGTAGCATAATATATAACGGAACTGCAGGATACAGTACAACTGATGGATTAATACTCTTATTTTATGTGTTAATGACTTGGATGCTGGAATTGATGATCATACGGACAGGTTTGTGGTCTAGATGAAGATAGGTGAAGGTGCAGGAAATCTGGAGGAAGTAGAAAGTCTACAAAAGGACAGAGGAAGATGAGGAGAATGGGCAAAGAAGTGGCAGACATAAAACACTGCCACAAAATGTATGGTGCTGCACTTGAGCAGAAGAAATGAAATGGAAGGCAATTCTCTCATCGCAGAGAAAATTGGAAAATCTGAGGTGCAAAAGGACTCAACGTTGTTCGTCCAGCATTCCCTGAAGGTGAATATGCAATGTTGCGAAAGTGGTGAGGAAGGTCAATGCGATGTTCGCGATCATTTCCAGAGGAATGGGGTATGGATGCAGCGATGGAATTTTCAGGTTTTAAAATTCACTGTTGAGGCCTTACCTCGAGTATTGTGAGCAGTTTGGAGCCCCTTGTCTGAGACAGGTTGTGCTGTCACTGGAGACGGTTCAGAGGTGGTTCAGAAAATTATTCCAGGGTTGAAAGCTTTGCCATGCGAGAAGCATGTGGTGGTTCTGGGTCTCTACTCAGGGGAATTCAGGAAAGTGAGTGTTTCGCGCACCAAATCACCCCTTGGACAGTCTCTA